>NC_084618.1:49722840-49854690 GCF_033978795.1 Nerophis ophidion
CCCCGTGACTACGTGGGTTCCCTCCGGGTACTCCGGCTTCCTCTCTCCTCCAAAAACATGCACCTGAGGATAGGTTGATTGGCAACACTAAATTGGCCCTAGTGTGTGAATGTGAGTGTGAATGTTGTCTGTCTATCTGTGTTGGCCCTGCGATGAGGTGGCGACTTGTCCAGGGTGTACCCCGCCTTCCGGCTGATTGTAGCTGAGATGGGCACCAGCGTCCCCCCAAACCCAAAGGGAATAAGCGGTAGAATGGATGGATGGATACACCCGCATCAGCAATTAAAACATATTTTAAGTGGTACTGTCAAAATTTAAATAGTTGTAAAAAACATTTTATGTTGTCTATCTGTGTTAACCCTGTGATGAGGAGGCGACTTCTCCAGGGTGTACCCCGCCTTCCACCCCAATGCAGCTGATCATTGACTTCAATAGTTGCCTCTCAAAATACCATAATTAATGTCACCACATGATCATTGCTGGATAAATACTATACAGAATCACATTTACACCCTACTGGGCATTGAATCTTATCAACAGTATACATAACGGGTTATTTTCTGGTGTAAATTATAACACATCAGCAATTAAAACATATAACATACATTTATCTGCCTGGCTTATGGAACTTCCGGTCAATAAAGGTTGATTCAAAGTACACACTTCTCAAAGATATATTAACAGCCCTGACCACATGATGATGACAAATACACATATAACAATGTTAATTAAATGACACACTTGAACAACAAGAGTTTACAACTTTGAGTTGTGACAAAACATCTACTGTCAACAACTTGTGATCTGATTGGCTATCGCAACTGTCTGTCAACTCTATGTGTTCTCAAATTCAAGGGCTAACGGTCCCGATGAGTATCCAATCACAGGACGTGTAAATGTCACGTTCAACTTACGGCCATCTAGAAGGCCAACGCGTGATCTGATTGGCAATTGCAATTGTCAATCAACTGTATATCCCCGTACACTTACAGTGCACAGGCGCCTGCATTGTTGATTCTGAAGGCCTCAGGCAGATTTCGTACAGCATGGCAACATAAGCTTGCTGAATTCTGATTGGATACAAACTAAAACCAAAAACAACAAGCACTGGAACGTGCATAATATGACATGAAAAAAATATGAATGATTTTAGATATTTAGGGAAGTAAATTTAAAAATAATTGTATCTGTAATTATGATCTTGATTTAGTTATTTTAGTCTTTATTTGAAGGGACAATGCACAGAAAAATTAAGGTCAAAGACAAATATGTTCTGTACCAGATTATAGCTAAATAGCTCATTTTCGTCTGCAGTCCCTGTCTACCTAAACTAGAGGGATACAAAAATAATGCAATAAAAGAATTGCAAATAAAATGAGATTATTAAAATATATTTTTTGGTTACATTAGGCCAGCACAGAAGGCCTTGTTGGCCTTTACAGCACACCAATGGTTTTGTTAAACCACTATCGGGAACATAAGGTAACCAATGGTGTGCTTGTTATTTTGTTGGCTTTGTAAAATGTAACCGTGAGGAAGTTGCAAACAGCCCCTTTAGTAGTGCGGCATTATAAAATAATGCACGCGCACTTGCCTGATAATCCAGGTCCCTGCATGTCCTTTGGGGTTCCTAGGCAAGCTTAGCCATCTCCTGGTACCCTATCACTTCCAAAACCCTTAAATCTAGACTCTAAACATCCCAGAACAAGCTAGTACGGTTACTTTTAGATCTCCACCCCAGATCACACCTCACTCCAACCCACTTCTCCAAAGTGAGCTGGCTCAGGGTGGAGGACAGAGTAAAACAATTTGCACTGAGCCTAGTCTATAAAATCCGCTACACCTCCTTGATACCGAAGTACATGTCAAACTACTTCCTTAACGTAAATGACCGCCATAACCACAACACAAGGGGGAGCTCCAAAAACCACGTTACACCCAGATTCCGATCTAACAAAGGTCTTAACTCATTCTCTTTCTATCCCACATCAATGTGGAATGCACTCCCAACAGGTGTAAAAGTAAGTGCATCTCTATCCTCCTTCAAAACCGCTCTAAAACAACACCTCCTGGCAACTTCAACCCTTTACTAATACCTTCCTCCATTCACATCCCATCTCCCCGGATTGTAAATAACCTAATGTAAATAATCAAATGTATTTCTAATGTATATACTTGTTCTTATGCTATGTGAACTCACTGTGTTCTCTGCTGGCTGTACATATCCTACTAAGTAAGACCTACACTGTTTCAATGTCCATTTTTCTGTTGATGCAATTGTTGATGACTGAAGTACTGATATCAACCAAAGCTCCTCATCCCACCCCCCGGATTTTAAATGATGTAAATAATACAATGTATATACTATGATGATTAACCTGTGTGATGCTGATAGTATATATTTGTACCATGAATTGATTAACGTGGACCCAGACTTAAACAAGTTGAAAAACTTATTCGGGTATTACCATTTAGTGGTCAGTTGTACGGAATATGTACTGAACTGTGCAGTCTACTAATAAAAGTTTCAATCAATCAATTAAAGCTGCAAGCAGCGTTGGTCGGGTCCGCCGTTGGCCGCCGCCGCCGCCGCCGTGTCCCGAGTCCCGATCTTAGTCAGACCTACATAGAAGTTTTTGTTTCATCACTCTACGACATTCCTAACAGAAGTTACAAGCAGTTTTGTCTGGAAAAAGGTGACGGCTTTTTACAAAACTTTTATTTTGAAGGGGTAATTGGCAACTTCCTGTTGATTTTAACTGAAAGATGCCAATTATCAAAATGTAGGTCTAAGTCAGACCTACACAGAGGTTTTTGTTTCATGTCTCTACGACATTCCTAACGGAAGTTACAAGCAGTCTGTTTTTTGTATCTTCCTAGGGGGCGCTAGCGCGCAATTTTCATTTTTGGGGTTTGGTTACCTAATATGTTGGTCTGCCGCTCCATACCGATGTGTGTGTCAAATTTGGTGAGTTTTGAAGCATGTTAAGGGGGTCAAATTATAGATTTGCGTTTCTGGATGTTGTTGATAAATGGCTTTCGCTTGGCATTGTATAGCTTTAACTTGCACTTTGAAGCATTTTAAGGGGGTAAAATTTCAGTTCAAAGAGGCAAAAAAGGCATATTTAGCGAAAAATTTGTTTTGAAGGGGTTTTTGCCAACTTCCTGTTGATTATAGGTGTAGAAGTGTTTATTGGAAATGTAGGTCTAAGTCAGACCTACACAGAGGTTTTTGTTTCATGTCTCTACGACATTCCTAACGGAAGTTACAAGCAGTCTGTTTTTTGTCTCTTCCTAGGGGGCGCTAGCGCGCAATTTTCATTTTCGGGGATTGGTTGCTTAATAAGTTGGTCTGCCGCTCCATACCGATGTGTGTGTCAAATTTGGTGAGTTTTGAAGCATGTTAAGGGGGTCAAATTAGGGTGCGAAGGTGCGAGCGCGCCTCTGTTTCCTCTTCCTAGGAGCAGTTTTTTTTGTGTTTTATTCAAAAATTGCAATAGAGCGCAATTATGAGTTTTAAGGTTTGGTTTTTTCACTAGATCGCAATTTCTGCCAGTCCTGATGTGTGTGCCAAGTTTGGTGAGTTTTGAAGCATTTTAAGGGGGTCAAATTTCAGTTCAAAGAGGCAAAAATTGACTTTTTTGCGAAAATTTTGTTTTGAAGGGGTTTTTGCCAACTTCCTGTTGATTTTTGCTATAGAAGTGTTTTGTTGGAAATGTAGGTCTAAGTCAGACCTACATAGAGGTTTTTGTTTCATGTCTCTACGACATTCCCAACGGAAGTTACAAGCAGTCTGTTTTTTGTCTCTTCCTAGGGGGCGCTAGCGCGCAATTTTAATTTTTGGGGTTTGGTTACCTAATAAGTTGGTCTGCCGCTCCATACCGATGTGTGTGTCAAATTTGGTGAGTTTTGAAGCATGTTAAGGGGGTCAAATTAGGGTATTGTCTGTGTTGTATTCCTAGGGGGCGCTAGAGCACAATTTTGTGTTTTGGGGTTTGGTTTTTTTATCAACTCGCAATTGTTGCCAGTCCTGATGTGTGTGCCAAGTTTGGTGAGTTTTGAAGCATTTTAAGGGGGTCAAATTACAGCTCAAAGAGGTAAAAATGATATTTTTTTGGAAAATTTGCGCAGGGGTTCTTTGAAGGCGCATAAAATCAAAACCGTAGAACTTATCACAACTTTGTCCGACCACTTTTTTTAAAAGGGTTCAATCTCTCTCCTGTGCGAGTTTGAAGCCGAAACGACAAACGCACTGGGAGGAGTTTCGATTTGAAAAAGGTGACGGGTTTTTACAAAACTTTTATTTTGAAGGGGTAATTGCCAACTTCCTGTTGATTATTTCTGATAGCTGTCAATTATTAAAATGTAGGTCTAAGTGAGACCTACATAAAAGTTTTTGTTTCATGTCTTTCCGACATTCCTACCGGAAGTTACAAGCAGTTTTGTCTGTGGTTTCTTCCTGGAAGCAGTTTTTTCTGTGTTTTATTGAAAAATTGCGCTAGAGCGCAATTTTGAGTTTTTTTTGTTTTTTTTTTCATTAGATTGCAATTTCTGCAAGTCCTGATGTGTCTGCCAAGTTTGGTGAGTTTTGAAGCATTTTAAGGGGGTCAAATTACAGCTCAAAGAGGCAAAAATAGCATTTTTTTGCAAAAATTTTGCTTTGAATGGGTTTTTGCAAAATTTCTGTTGATTTTTGCCCGAGAACATACTATTATGAAATGTAGGTCTAAGTCAGACCTACACAGAGGTTTTCGTTTCATGTTTCTACGACATTCCTAACGGAAGTTACAAGCAGTCTGGTTTTTTTTTTTCGTAGGGGGCGCTAGCGCGCATTTTTCATTTTTGGGGTTTGGTTTTTTTATTAGATGGCAATTTTCGCCAGTTCTGATGAGTGTGTGAAATTTGGTGAGTTTTGAAGCATGGTCAGTGGGTCAAATTAAGGTTCAAAGAGGCGGCGGAATAATAATAATAATTAAAGCTGCAAGCAGCGTTGGTCGGGTCCGCCGTTGGCCGCCGCCGCCGCCGCCGTGTCCCGAGTCCCGATCTTAGTCAGACCAACATAGAGGTATTTGTTTCATGTCTCTACGACATTCCTAACAGAAGTTACAAGCAGTTTTGTCTGGAAAAAGGTGACGGCTTTTTACAAAACTTTTATTTTGAAGGGGTAATTGCCAACTTCCTGTTGATTTTAACTGAAAGATGCCACCTATCAAAATGTAGGTCTAAGTGAGACCTACACAGAGGTTTTTGTTTCATGTCTGTCCGACGTTCCTACCAGAAGTTACAAGCAGTTTTATCCGTTTCCTCTTCCTAGGAGCAGTTTTTCTGTGTTTTTTTCAAAAATTGCAATAGAGCGCAATTTTGAGGTTTAAGGTTTGGTTTTTTCACTAGATTGCAATTTCTGCCAGTCCTGATGTGTGTGCCAAGTTTGGTGAGTTTTGAAGCATTCTAAAGGGGTCAAATTAAAGCTCAAAGAGGCAAAAATAGCGTTTTTTGCGAAAATGTTGCTTTGAATGAGTTTTAGCAAAATTTCTGTTGATTTTGGGTATAGGCCTTTTTAATTGGAAATGTAGGTCTTAGTCAGACCTACACAGAGGTTTTCGTTTCATGTCTCTACGACATTCCTAACGGAAGTTACAAGCAGTCTCTTTTTTGTCTCTTCCTAGGGGGCGCTAGCTTGCAATTTTAATTTTTGGGGTTTGGTTGCTTAATAAGTTGGTCTGCCGCTCCATACCGATGTGTGTGTCAATTTTGGTGAGTTTTGAAGCATGTTAAGGGGGTCAAATTAGGGTGCGAAGGTGCGAGTGCGCCTTGGGTTGCTGTCCCCGAGCCCCAGGGCTTAAGACGCCTTCGTCCCACTATTTAATGCATTGTGAAAGTAATGCAGTTGTTGTATTGAAGTGAAAATATCTAGCTTCCTGTTGATTTTTGCCAAAGTATGTCAATTATTCAAATGTAGGTCTAAGTCAGACCTACATAGTGGTTTTTGTTTCATGTCTCTCTGACATTCCTACCGGAAGTTACAAGCAGGTTTGTATTTGTTTTCTTCCTAGGAGCAGTTTGTCTGTGTTGTATTCCTAGGGGGCGCAAGAGCACACTTTTGAGTTTTGGAGTTTGGTTTTTTCATCAGCTCGCAATTGTTGCCAGTCCTGATGTGTGTGCCAAGTTTGGTGAGTTTTGAAGCATTTTAAGGGGGTCAAATTACAGCTCAAATAGGCAAAAATGAAATTTTTTAGGAAAATTTGCGCAGGGGTTCTTTGAACGCGCGTAAAATCAAAACCGGAAAACTTATCACAATTTTGTCCGACCACTTTTTTTAAAAGGGTTCAATCTCTCTCCTGTGCGAGTTTGAAGCCGAAACGACAAACGCACTGGGAGGAGTTTTGATTTGAAAAAGGTGACGGGTTTTCACGAAAACTTTTATTTTGAAGGGGTAATTGCCAACTTCCTGTTGATTTTTTCTGCTAGCTGTCAATTATTAAAATGTAGGTCTAAGTAAGACCTACATAGAAGTTTTTGTTTCATGTCTTTCCGACATTCCTACCGGAAGTTACAAGCAGTTTTGTCTGTGTTTTCTTCCTAGAAGCAGTTTTTTCTGTGTTTCATTCCAAAAATTCTGTAGAGCGCAATTTTGAGTTTTAGAAATTTTTTTTTTCATTAGATCACAATTTCTGCCAGTCCTGATGTGTCTGCCAAGTTTGGTGAGTTTTGAAGCATTTTAAGGGGGTCAAATTACAGCTCAAAGAGGCAAAAATAGCATTTTAGGCGAAAATTTTGCTTTGAAAGGGTTTTGCAAAATTTCTGTTGATTTTAGGTATAGGAGTTTCTGATGGGGAATTTAGGTCTAGGTCAGTTCTACATAGAGGATTTTGTTTCATGTCTCTACGACATTCCTACCGGAAGTTACAACCAATCCATTTTTTGTCTTTTCCTAGGGGGCGCTAGAGCGCAATTTTGATTTTTCTGGTTCGGCTCCCTAATATGTTGGGGAGAAACTCCTCACCGACGCGTGTGTCAAATTTGGTGTGCTTTGAGGCATGGTCAGTGGGTCAAAATACAGCGCATAGGCGAGTATCGGTGCGGAAGAAAGAAAGAATAATAATAAGAATAAAACGCTACAGATTCAATAGGGTCCTTGCATGGCAAAGGACATGGATGTCCTTTGCCATTGCAGGGCGGACCCTAATTAAAGCTGCAAGCAGCGTTGGTCGGGTCCGCCGCCGCCGCCGCCGTGTCCCGAGTCCCGATATTAGTCAAACCAACATAGAGGTTTTTATTCCATGTCTATACGACATTTCTAACAGAAGTTACATGCAGTTTTGTCTGGGTTTTTTCCTAGGGGGCGCTAAGCGCAATTTCAATTTTTGGGGTTTGGTTTTTTGTTAGTTGGCAGTTATTGCCAGTCCTGATGTGTGTGCAAAATTTGGTGAGTTTTGAAGCATGTTAAGGGGGTGAAATTACAGATCGGCGATTCTGGATGTTGTTGATAAATGGCTTTCGGTCTGCATAACAGAGCTTTAACTTGCACTTTGAAGCATTTTAAGTAGGTCAAATTACAGCTCAAAGAGGCAAAAACGACATTTTTTAGGAAAATTTGCGCAGGGGTTCTTTGAAGGCGCGTAAAATCAAAACCTGAGAACTTATCAAAACTTTGATCTATACTTTT
Organism: Nerophis ophidion; assembly: GCF_033978795.1. Classification (NCBI taxonomy): domain Eukaryota; kingdom Metazoa; phylum Chordata; class Actinopteri; order Syngnathiformes; family Syngnathidae; genus Nerophis; species Nerophis ophidion. The sequence continues at coordinate 49,730,507 of NC_084618.1, forward strand.
AATCAGAAGGGTTCAAACTCTCTCCTGTGCGAGTTTGAAGCCGAAACGACAAACGCACTGGGAGGAGTGTCGATTTGAAAAAGGTGACGGGTTTTCACAAAACTTTTATTTTGAAGGGGCAATTTTTAACTTCCTGTTGATTTTTGCCGAAGGATGTCGATTATCGAAATGTAGGTCTAAGTCAGACCTACATAGAAGTTTTTGTTTCATGTCTTTCCGGCATTCCTACCCGAAGTTACAAGCAGTTTTGTCTGCGTTTTCTTCCTGGAAGCAGTTTTTTCTGTGTTTTATTGAAAAATTGCGCTAGAGCGCAATTTTGAGTTTTTTTTTTTTTTTTTTTCATCAGATTGCAATTTCTGCCAGTCCTGATGTGTCTGCCAAGTTTGGTGAGTTTTGAAGTATTTTAAGGGGGTCAAATTGCAGCTCAAAGAGACAAAAATTGCATTTTTTGTGAAAATTTGGCTTTGAATGGGTTTTTGAAAATTTTTTGTTGATTTTGGCCCCAGAAGATACAATTATGGAATTTAGGTCTAAGTCATCCCTACACAGAGGTTTTTGTTTCATGTCTCTACGACATTCCTAACGGAAGTTACAAGCAGTCTGTTTTTTGTTTCCTTTTAGGGGGCGCTAGAGCGCAATTTTCATTTTTGGGGTTTGGTTGCTTAATATGTTGTGGTGTCACGGTAGACCGACGTGTGTGTCAAGTTTGGTGAGTTTTGAAGCATGTTAAGGGGGTGATGTTGGGGCGCGACGGTGCGGAATAAAGAAAGAAAGAATAATAATAATTAAAGCTGCAAGCAGCGTTGGTCGGGTCCGCCGCCGCCGCCGCCGCCGCCGCCGTGTCCCGAGTCCCGATCTTAGTCAGACCTCCATAAAAGTTTTTGTTTCATCAGTCTACGACATTCCTAACAGAATTTACAAGCAGTTTTATCAGTTTATTTTCCTAGGGGGCGCTAGAGCACAATTTTCATTTTTGGGGTTTGGTTTTTTTATTGGATGGCAATTTTCACCAGTCCTGATGTGTGTGTAAAATTTGGTGAGTTTTGAAGCATGTTAAGGGGGTCAAATTATAGATTTGCGTTTCTGGATGTTGTTGATAAATGGCTTTCGCTTGGCATTGTATAGCTTTAACTTGCACTTTGAAGCATTTTAAGGGGGTCAAATTTCAGTTCAAAGAGGCAAAAAAGGCATTTTTTGCAAACATTTTGTTTTGAAGGGGTTTTGCCAACTTCCTGTTGATTTTAGGTACAGAAGTGTTTATTGGAAATGTAGGTCTAAGTCAGACCTACACAGAGGTTTTTGTTTCATGTCTCTACGACATTCCTAACGGAAGTTACAAGCAGTCTGTTTTTTGTCTCTTCCAAGGGAGCGCTAGCGGGCAATTTTCATTTTTGGGGTTTGGTTGCTTAATAAGTTGGTCTGCCGCTCCATACCGACGTGTTTGTCAAATTTGGGGAGTTTTGAAGCATGTTAAGGGGGTCAAATTACAGATTGGTGTTTCTGGATGTTGTTGATAAATGGCTTTCGCTTGGCATAGTATAGCTTTAACTTGCACTTTGAAGCATTTTAAGGGGGTCAAATATCAGTTCAAAGAGGCAAAAAAGGCATTTTTTGCACAAATTTAGTTTTGAAGGGGTTTTTGCCAACTTCCTGTTGATTTTCGGTATAGAAGTATTTCATTGGAAATGTAGGTCTAAGTCAGACCTACATAGAGGTTTTTGTTTCATGTCTCTACGACATTCCTAACGGAAGTTACACGCAGTCTGTTTTTTGTCTCTTCCTAGGGGGCGCTAGCGCGCAATTTTCATTTTTGGGGTTTGGTTGCTTAATAAGTTGGTCTGCCGCTCCATACCGATGTGTGTGTCAAATTTGGTGAGTTTTGAAGCATGTTAAGGGGGTCAAATTAGGGTGCGAACGTGCGAGCGCGCCTTGGGTTGCTGTCCCCGAGCCCCATGGTCGAAGAAGCTTTGCTGCCACTATTTAATGCATTGTGAAAGTAATGCAGTTGTTGTATTGAAGTGAAAATATCAAGCTTCCTGTTGATTTTGGCCAAAGTATGTTAATTATTCAAATGTAGGTCTAAGTCAGACCTACATAGTGGTTTTTGTTTCATGTCTCTCTGACATTCCTACCGGAAGTTACAAGCAGTTTTGTCTTTGTTTTCTTCCTAGGAGTAGTTTGTCTGTGTTGTATTCCTAGGGGGCGCTAGAGCACAATTTTGAGTTTTGGGGTTTGGTTTTTTTCACTAGATCGCAATTGTTGCCAGTCCTGATGTGTGTGCCAAGTTTGGTGAGTTTTGAAGCATTTTAAGGGGGTCAAATTACAGCTCAAAGAGGTAAAAATTATCTTTTTTAGGAAAATTTGCGCAGGGGATCTTTGAAGGCGCGTAGAATCAAAACCTTAAAACTTATCAAAATTTTGATCTATACTTTTAATCAGAAGGGTTCAAACTCTCTCCTGTGCGAGTTTGAAGCCGAAACGACAAACGCGCTCAGAGGAGATAACTTTTGAAGAAAGGTGACGGGTTTTCACAAAACTTTTATTTTGAAGGGGTAATTGACAACTTCCTGTTGATTTTTTCTGCAGGCTGTCAATTATTAAAATGTAGGTCTAAGTGAGACCTTCATAGAAGTTTTTGTTTCATGTCTTTCCGGCATTCCTACTGGAAGTTACAAGCAATTTTGTTTGTGTATTCTTCCTCGGAGCAGTTTTTTCTGTGTTTTATTAAAAAATTGCGCTAGAGCGCATTTTTTGATTTTTTTTTTTTTTTTTTTCATTAGAACGCAATTTCTGCCAGTCCAGATGTGTGTGCCAAGTTTGGTGAGTTTTGAAGCATTTTAAGGGGGTCAAATTACAGCTCAAAGAGGCAAAAATAGCATTTTTTTGCGAAAAATTTGCTTTGAATGGGTTTTTGCAAAATTTTTGTTGATTTTTGCCCCAGAAGGTACAATTATGAAATGTAGGTCTAAGTCAGCCCTACATAGAGGTTTTTGTTTCATGTCTCTACGACATTGCTAGCGGAAGTTACAAGCTGTCTGTTTTTTTTTTCTTCCTAGGGGGCGCTAGCGCGCAATTTTTATTTTTGGGGTTTGGTTGCTTAATAAGTTGGGAAGGCCCACCGTACCAACGTGTGTGTCAAATTTGGTGAGTTTTGAAGCATGTTCAGGGGGTCAAATTAGGGTGCGAAGGAGCGGAATAAACAATAATAATAATAAAACGCTACAGATTCAATAGGGTCCTTGCCATGGCAAAGGACATGGAGTCCTTTGCTGGCAGGGCGGACCCTAATAATAATTAAAGCTGCAAGCAGCGTTGGTCGGGTCCGCCGTTGGCCGCCGCCGCCGCCGCCGTGTCCCGAGTCCCGATCTTAGTCAGACCAACATAGAGGTCTTTGTTTCATGTCTCTACGACATTCCTAACAGAAGTTACAAGCAGTTTTGTCTGGAAAAAGGTGACGGCTTTTTACAAAACTTTTATTTTGAAGGGGTAATTGCCAACTTCCTGTTGATTTCAACTGAAAGATGCCAATCATCAAAATGTAGGTGTAAGTGAGACCTACATAGAGTTTTTTGTTTCATGTCTGTCCGACGTTCCTACCAGAAGTTACAAGCAGTTTTATCCGTTTCCTCTTCCTAGGAGCAGTTTTTCTGTGTTTTTTTCAAAAATTGCAATAGAGCGCAATTTTGAGTTTTAAGGTTTGGTTTTTTCACTAGATCGCAATTTCTGCCAGTCCTGATGTGTGTGCCAAGTTTGGTGAGTTTTGAAGCATTTTAAGGGGGTCAAATTGCAGCTCAAAGAGGCAAAAATAGCATTTTTTTGCGAAAATTTTGCTTTGAATGAGTTTTTGCAAGATTTCTGTTGATTTTGGGTATAGACATTTTTTATTGGAAATGTAGGTCTAAGTCAGACCTACACAGAGGTTTTTGTTTCATGTCTCTACGACATTCCTGACGGAAGTTACAAGCGATTTGTTTTTGTTTTTTGCTAGGGGGCGCTAGCGCGCAATTTTCATTTTTGGGGTTTGGTTGCTTAATATGTTGGGGAGGGACACCGTACCGACGTGTGTGTCAACTTTGGTGAGTTTTGAAGTATGTTAAGGGGGTCAAATTAGGGTATTGTTTGTGTTGTATTCCTAGGGGGCGCTAGAGCACAATTTTGAGTTTTTGGGTTTGGTTTTTTCATTAACTCGCAATTGTTGCCAGTCCTGATGTGTGTGCCAAGTTTGGTGAGTTTTGAAGCATTTTAAGGGGGTCAAATTACAGCTCAAAGAGGTAAAAATGATATTTTTTTGGAAAATTTGCGCAGGGGTTCTTTGAAGGCGCGTAAAATCAAAACCTGAAAACTTATCACAACTTTGATCTATACTTTTAATCAGAAGGGTCCAAACTCTCTCCTGAGCGAGTTTGAAGCCGAAACGACAAACGCGCTCAGAGGAGATAACTTTTGAAGAAAGGTGACGGGTTTTCACAAAACTTTTATTTTGAAGGGGTAATTGCCAACTTCCTGTTGATTTTTTCTGCTAGCTGTCAATTATTAAAATGTAGGTCTAAGTGAGACCTACATAGAAGTTTTTGTTTCATGTCTTTCCGGCATTCCTACCCGAAGTTACAAGCAGTTTTGTCTGTGTTTTCTTCCTGGAAGCAGTTTTTTCTGTGTTTTATTGAAAAATTGCGCTAAAGCGCAATTTTGAGTTTTTTTTTTTTTTTTTTTCATTAGATTGCAATTTCTGCCAGTCCTGATGTGTCTTCCAAGTTTGGTGAGTTTTGAAGCATGTTAAGGGGGTCAAATTACAGCTCAAAGGGGCAAAAATAGCATTTTTTTGCGAAAATTTTGCTTTGAATGGGTTTTTGCCAAATTTCTGTTGATTTTAGGTATAGGCATTTCTAATGGGGAATCTAGGTCTAAGTCAGACCTACATAGAGGTTTTTGTTCCATGTCTTTACGACATTCCTAACGGAAGTTACAAGCAGTCTGTTTTTTTTTTTTCGTAGGGGGCGCTAGCGCGCATTTTTCATTTTTGGGGTTTGGTTGCTTAATATGTGTTTTTGCCAAGCCTTACCGATGTGTGTGCCAAATTTGGTGAGTTTTGGAGCATGGTCAGTGGGTCAAATTAGGGTTCAAAGTTGCGGAAGAATAATAATTAAAGCTGCAAGCAGCGTTGGTCGGGTCCGCCGTTGGCCGCCGCCGCCGCCGCCGTGTCCCGAGTCCCGATCTTAGTCAGACCAACATAGAGGTCTTTGTTTCATGTCTGTACGACATTCCTAACAGAAGTTCCAAGCAGTTTTGTCTGGAAAAAGGTGACAGCTTTTTACAAAACTTTTATTTTGAAGGGGTAATTGCCAACTTCCTGTTGATTTCAACTGAAAGATGCCACCTATCAAAATGTAGGTCTAAGTGAGACCTACATTGAGGTTTTTGTTTCATGTCTGTCCGACATTCCTACCAGAAGTTACAAGCAGTTTGATCTGTTTCCTCTTCCTAGGAGCAGTTTTCTGTGTTTTATTCAAAAATTGCAATAGAGTGCAATTTTGAGTTTTAAGGTTTGTTTTTTTCACTACATCGAAATTTTTGCCAGTCCTGATGTGTGTGCCAAGTTTGGTGAGTTTTGAAGCATTTTAAGGGGGTCAAATTTCAGTTCAAAGAGGCAAAAATTGACTTTTTTGCGAAAATTTTGTTTTGAAGGGGTTTTTGCCAACTTCCTGTTAATTTTTGCTATAGAAGTGTTTTGTTGGAAATGTAGGTATAAGTCAGACCTACATAGAGGTTTTTGTTTCATGTCTCTACGACATTCCCAACGGAAGTTACAAGCAGTCTGTTTTTTGTCTCTTCCTAGGGGGCGCTAGCACGCAATTTTCATTTTTGGGGTTTGGTTACCTAATAAGTTGGTCTGCCGCTCCATACCAATGTGTGTGTCAAATTTGGTGAGTTTTGAAGCATGTTAAGGGGGTCAAATTAGGGTATTGTCTGCGTTGTATTCCTAGGGGGCGCTAGAGCACAATTTTGAGTTTTGGGGTTTGGTTTTTTCATCAACTCGCAATTGTTGCCAGTCCTGATGTGTGTGCCAAGTTTGGTGAGTTTTGAAGCATTTTAAGGGGGTCAAATTACAGCTCAAAGAGGCAAAAATGATATTTTTTTGGAAAATTTGCGCAGGGCGTCTTTGAAGGCGCGTAAAATCAAAACCTTAAAACTTATCAAAACTTTGATCTATACTTTTAATCAGAAGGGTCCAAACTCTCTTCTGAGCGAGTTTGAAGCCGAAACGACAAACGCGCTCAGAGGAGATAACTTTTGAAGAAAGGTGACGGGTTTTCACAAAACTTTTATTTTGAAGGGGTAATTGCCAACTTCCTGTTGATTTTTTCTGCTAGCTGTCAATTACTAAAATGTAGGTCTAAGTGAGACCTACATAGAAGTTTTTGTTTCATGTCTTTCCGGCATTCCTACCCGAAGTTACAAGCAGTTTTATCTGTGTTTTCTACCTGGAAGCAGTTTTTTCTGTGTTTTATTGAAAAATTGCGCTAAAGCGCAATTTTGAGTTTTTTTTTTTTTTTTTTTCATTAGATTGCAATTTCTGCCAGTCCTGATGTGTCTTCCAAGTTTGGTGAGTTTTGAAGCATGTTAAGGGGGTCAAATTACAGCTCAAAGGGGCAAAAATAGCATTTTTTAGCGAAAATTTTGCTTTGAATGGGTTTTTGCCAAATTTCTGTTGATTTTAGGTATAGGCATTTCTAATGGGGAATCTAGGTCTAAGTCAGACCTACATAGAGGTTTTTGTTCGATGTCTTTACGACATTCCTAACGGAAGTTACAAGCAGTCTGTTTTTTTTTTTTCGTAGGGGGCGCTAGCGCGCATTTTTCATTTTTGGGGTTTGGTTGCTTAATATGTGTTTTTGCCAAGCCTTACCGATGTGTGTTTAAAATTTGGTGAGTTTTGGAGCATGGTCAGTGGGTCAAATTAGGGTTCAAAGTTGCGGAAGAATAATAATAATTAAAGCTGCAAGCAGCGTTGGTCGGGTCCGCCGTTGGCCGCCGCCGCCGTGTCCCGGGTCCCGATCTTAGTCAAACCAACATAGAGGTTTTTATTTCATGTCTCTACGACATTTCTAACAGAAGTTACAAGCAGTTTTGTCAGGTTTTTTTCCTAGGGGGAGCTAGAGCACAATTTTCATTTTTGGGGTTTGGTTTTTTATTGGATGGCAATTTTCACCAGTCCTGATGTGTGTGTAAAATTTGGTGAGTTTTGAAGCATGTTAAGGGGGTCAAATTATAGATTTGCGTTTCTGGATGTTGTTGATAAATGGCTTTCGCTTGGCATTGTATAGCTCTAACTTGCACTTTGAAGCATTTTAAGGGGGTCAAATTTCAGTTCAAAGAGGCAAAAAAGGCATATTTTGCGAAAATTTTGTTTTGAAGGGGTTTTTGCCAACTTCCTGTTGATTTTAGGTACAGAAGTGTTTATTGGAAATGTAGATCTCAGTCAGACCTACACAGAGGTTTTTGTTTCATGTCTCTACGACATTCCTAACGGAAGTTACAAGCAGTCTGTTTTTTGTTTCCTTTTAGGGGGCGCTAGAGCGCAATTTTCATTTTTGGGGTTTGGTTGCTTAATAAGTTGGTCTGCCGCTCCATACCAATGTGTTTGTCAAATGTGGTGAGTTTTGAAGCATGTTAAGGGGGTCAAATTAGGGTGCAAAGGTGCGAGCGCGCCTTGGGCTGCTGCCCCCGAGCCCCACGGTCAAATTGGAAATGTAGGTTTAAGTCAGACCTACATAGAGGTTTTTGTTTCATGTCTCTACGACATTCCTAACGGAAGTTACAAGCAGTCTGTTTTTTGTCTCTTCCTAGGGGGCGCTAGCGCGCAATGTTCATTTTTGGGGTTTGGTTGCTTAATAAGTTGGTCTGCCGCTCCATACCGATGTGTGTGTCAATTTTGGTGAATTTTGAAGCATGTTAAGGGGGTCAAATTAGGGTGCGAAGGTGCGAGCGCGCCTTGGGTTGCTGCCCCCGAGCCCCAGGGCTTAAGACGCCTTCGTCCCACTATTTAATGCATTGTGAAAGTAATGCAGTTGTTGTATTGAAGTGAAAATATCTAGCTTCCTGTTGATTTTTGCCAAAGTTTGTTAATTATTCAAATGTAGGTCTAGGTCAGACCTACATAGTGGTTTTTGTTTCATGTCTCTACGACATTCCTACCGGAAGTTACAAGCAGTTCTGTCTTTGTTTTCTTCCTAGGAGCAGTTTGTCTGTGTTGTATTCCTAGGGGGCGCTAGAGCACAATTTTGAGTTTTGGAGTTTGGTTTTTTTATCAGCTCGCAATTGTTGCCAGTCCTGATGTGTGTGCCAAGTTTGGTGAGTTTTGAAGCATTTTAAGGGGGTCAAATTACAGCTCAAATAGGCAAAAACGACATTTTTTAGGAAACTTTGCGCAGGGCGTCTTTGAAGGCGCGTAAAATCAAAACCTTAAAACTTATCAAAACGTTGATCTATACTTTTATTCAAAAGGGTCCAAACTCTCTCCTGAGCGAGTTTGAAGCCGAAACGACAAACGCGCTCAGAGGAGATAACTTTTGAAGAAAGGTGACGGGTTTTCACAAAACTTTTATTTTGAAGGGGTAATTGCCAACTTCCTGTTGATTTTTTCTGCTAGCTGTCAATTACTAAAATCTAGGTTTAAGTGAGACCTACATAGAAGTTTTTGTTTCATGTCTTTCCGGCATTCCTACCCGAAGTTACAAGCAGTTTTGTCTGTGTTTTCTTCCTGGAAGCAGTTTTTTCTGTGTTTTATTGAAAAATTGCGCTAAAGCACAATTTTGAGTTTTTTTGTTTTTTTTTTTCATTAGATCGCAATTTCTGCCAGTCCTGATGTGTCTGCCAAGTTTGGTGAGTTTTGAAGCATGTTAAGGGGGTCAAATTACAGCTCAAAGGGGCAAAAATAGCATTTTTTAGCGAAAATTTTGCTTTGAATGGGTTTTTGCCAAATTTCTGTTGATTTTAGGTATAGGCATTTCTAATGGGGAATCTAGGTCTAAGTCAGACCTACATAGAGGTTTTTGTTCCATGTCTTTACGACATTCCTAACGGAAGTTACAAGCAGTCTGTTTTTTTTTTTTCGTAGGGGGCGCTAGCGCGCATTTTTCATTTTTGGGGTTTGGTTGCTTAATACGTGTTTTTGGCAAGCCTTACCGATGTGTGTGCCAAATTTGGTGAGTTTTGGAGCATGGTCAGTGGGTCAAATTAGGGTTCAAAGTTGCGGAAAAATAATAATAATAATTAAAGCTGCAAGCAGCGTTGGTCGGGTCCGCCGCCGCCGCCGCCGCCGTGTCCCGAGTCCCGATATTAGTCAAACCAACATAGAGGTTTTTATTCCATGTCTATACGACATTTCTAACAGAAGTTACATGCAGTTTTGTCTGGGTTTTTTCCTAGGGGGCGCTAAGCGCAATTTCGATTTTTGGGGTTTGGTTTTTTGTTAGTTGGCAGTTATTGCCAGTCCTGATGTGTGTGCAAAATTTGGTGAGTTTTGAAGCATGTTAAGGGGGTGAAATTACAGATCGGCGATTCTGGATGTTGTTGATAAATGGCTTTCGGTCTGCATAACAGAGCTTTAACTTGCACTTTGAAGCATTTTAAGTAGGTCAAATTACAGCTCAAAGAGGCAAAAACGACATTTTTTAGGAAAATTTGCGCAGGGGTTCTTTGAAGGCGCGTAAAATCAAAACCTGAGAACTTATCAAAACTTTGATCTATACTTTTAATCAGAAGGGTTCAAACTCTCTCCTGTGCGAGTTTGAAGCCGAAACGACAAACGCACTGGGAGGAGTGTCGATTTGAAAAAGCTGACGGGTTTTCACAAAACTTTTATTTTGAAGGGGCAATTTTTAACTTCCTGTTGACTTTTGCCGAAGGATGTCGATTATCGAAATGTAGGTCTAAGTCAGACCTACCTAGAAGTTTTTGTTTCATGTCTTTCCGGCATTCCTACCGGAAGTTACAAGCAGTTTTGTCTGTGTTTTCTTCCTGGAAGCAGTTTTTTCTGTGTTTTATTAAAAAATTGCGCTAGAGCGCAATTTTGAGTTTTTTATTTTTTTTTTTTCATTAGATTGCAATTTCTGCCAGTCCTGATGTGTGTGCCAAGTTTGGTGAGTTTTGAAGCATTTTAAGGGGGTCAAATTGCAGCTCAAAGAGGCAAAAATAGCATTTTTTGCTAAAATTTTGCTTTGAATGAGTTTTTGCTAAATTTCTGTTGATTTTGGGTATAGACATTTTTTATTGGAAATGTAGATCTCAGTCAGACCTACACAGAGGTTTTTGTTTCATGTCTCTACGACATTCCTAACGGAAGTTACGAGCAATCTGTTTTTTGATTTTCGTAGGGGGCGCTAGAGCGCATTTTTCATTTTTCGGGTTTGGTTTTTTTATTAGATGGCAATTTTCGCCAGTTCTGATGAGTGTGTGAAATTTGGTGAGTTTTGGAGCATGGTCAGTGGGTCAAATTAAGGTTCAAAGAGGCGGCGGAATAATAATAATAATAATAATTAAAGCTGCAAGCAGCGTTGGTCGGGTCCGCCGTTGGCCGCCGCCGCCGTGTCCCGAGTCCCGATCTTAGTCAGACCTCCATAGAGGTCTTTGTTTCATCACTCTACGACATTCCTAACAGAAGTTACAAGCAGTTTTGTCTGGAAAAAGGTGACGGCTTTTTACAAAACTTTTATTTTGAAGGGGTAATTGGCAACTTCCTGTTGATTTTAACTGAAAGATGCCAATTATCAAAATGTAGGTCTAAGTCAGACCTACACAGAGGTTTTTGTTTCATGTCTCTACGACATTCCTAACGGAAGTTACAAGCAGTCTGTTTTTTGTATCTTCCTAGGGGGCGCTAGCGCGCAATTTTCATTTTTGGGGTTTGGTTACCTAATATGTTGGTCTGCCGCTCCATACCGATGTGTGTGTCAAATTTGGTGAGTTTTGAAGCATGTTAAGGGGGTCAAATTAGGGTATTGTCTGTGTTGTATTCCTAGGGGGCGCTAGAGCACAATTTTGAGTTTTTGGGTTTGGTTTTTTCATCAACTCGCAATTGTTGCCAGTCCTGATGTGTGTGCCAAGTTTGGTGAGTTTTGAAGCATTTTAAGGGGGTCAAATTACAGCTCAAAGAGGTAAAAATGATATTTTTTTGGAAAATTTGCGCAGGGGTTCTTTGAAGGCGCGTAAAATCAAAACCTTAAAACTTATCACAACTTTGATCTATACTTTTAATCAGAAGGGTCCAAACTCTCTCCTGAGCGAGTTTGAAGCCGAAACGACAAACGCGCTCAGAGGAGATAACTTTTGAAGAAAGGTGACGGGTTTTCACAAAACTTTTATTTTGAAGGGGTAATTGCCAACTTCCTGTTCATTATTTCTGCTAGCTGTCAATTACTAAAATGTAGGTCTTAATGAGACCTACATAGAAGTTTTTGTTTCATGTCTTTCCGGCATTCCTACCCGAAGTTACAAGCAGTTTTGTCTGTGGTTTCTTCCTGGAAGCAGTTTTTTCTGTGTTTTATTGAAAAATTGCGCTAGAGCACAATTTTGAGATTTTTTTTTTTTTTTTTTCATTAGATCACAATTTCTGCCAGTCCTGATGTGTGTTCCAAGTTTGGTGAGTTTTGAAGCATTTTAAGGGGGTCAAATTGCAGCTCAAAGAGGCAAAAATAGCATTTTTTGGCGAAAATTTTGCTTTGAAAGGGTTTTGCAAAATTTCTGTTGATTTTAGGTATAGGAGTTTCTGATGGGGAATTTAGGTCTAGGTCAGTTCTACATAGAGGATTTTGTTTCATGTCTCTACGACATTCCTACCGGAAGTTACAAGCAGTCTGTTTTTTTTTTTTCGTAGGGGGCGCTAGCGCGCATTTTTCATTTTTGGGGTTTGGTTGCTTAATATGTGTTTTTGCCAAGCCTTACCGATGTGTGTGCCAAATTTGGTGAGTTTTGAAGCATGGTCAGTGGGTCAAATTAGGGTTCAAAGCTGCGGAATAATAATAATAATAATAAAACAAAGCAGATTCAATAGGGTCCTTGCCATGGCAAAGGACAGAGTCCTTTGCTGGCAGTGCGGACCCTAATTAAAGCTGCAAGCAGCGTTGGTCGGGTCCGCCGTTGGCCGCCGCCGCCGCTGCCGTGTCCCGAGTCCCGATCTTAGTCAGACCTACATAGAAGTTTTTGTTTCATCACTCTACGACATTCCTAACAGAAGTTACAAGCAGTTTTGTCTGGAAAAAGGAGACGGCTTTTTACAAAACTTTTATTTTGAAGGGGTAATTGGCAACTTCCTGTTGATTTTAACTGAAAGATGCCAATTATCAAAATGTAGGTCTAAGTCAGACCTACACAGAGGTTTTTGTTTCATGTCTCTACGACATTCCTAACGGAAGTTACAAGCAGTCTGTTTTTTGTATCTTCCTAGGGGGCGCTAGCGCGCAATTTTCATTTTTGGGGTTTGGTTACCTAATATGTTGGTCTGCCGCTCCATACCGATGTGTGTGTCAAATTTGGTGAGTTTTGAAGCATGTTAAGGGGGTCAAATTAGGGTATTGTCTGTGTTGTATTCATAGGGGGCGCTAGAGCACAATTTTGAGTTTTGGGGTTTGGTTTTTTCACTAGATCGCAATTTTTGCCAGTCCTGATGTGTGTGCCAAGTTTGGTGAGTTTTGAAGCATTTTAAGGGGGTCAAATTACAGCTCAAAGAGGTAAAAATGATATTTTTTTGGAAAATTTGCGCAGGGGTTCTTTGAAGGCGCGTAAAATCAAAACCTTAAAACTTATCACAACTTTGATCTATACTTTTAATCAGAAGGGTCCAAACTCTCTCCTGTGCGAGTTTGAAGCCGAAACGACAAACGCGCTCAGAGGAGATAACTTTTGAAGAAAGGTGACGGGTTTTCACAAAACTTTTATTTTGAAGGGGTAATTGCCAACTTCCTGTTGATTTTTTCTGCTAGCTGTCAATTATTAAAATGTAGGTCTAAGTGAGACCTACATAGAAGTTTTTGTTTCATGTCTTTCCGGCATTCCTACCCGAAGTTACAAGCAGTTTTGTCTGTGTTTTCTTCCTGGAAGCAGTTTTTTCTGTGTTTTATTGAAAAATTGCGTTAAAGCGCAATTTTGAGTTTTTTTTTTTTTTTTTTTCATTAGATTGCAATTTCTGCCAGTCCTGATGTGTCTTCCAAGTTTGGTGAGTTTTGAAGCATGTTAAGGGGGTCAAATTACAGCTCAAAGGGGCAAAAATAGCATTTTTTAGCGAAAATTTTGCTTTGAATGGGTTTTTGCCAAATTTCTGTTGATTTTAGGTATAGGCATTTCTAATGGGGAATTTAGGTCTAAGTCAGACCTACATAGAGGTTTTTGTTCGATGTCTTTACGACATTCCTAACGGAAGTTACAAGCAGTCTGGTTTTTTTTTTTCGTAGGGGGCGCTAGCGCGCATTTTTCATTTTTGGGGTTTGGTTGCTTAATATGTGTTTTTGCCAAGCCTTACCGATGTGTGTGCCAAATTTGGTGAGTTTTGGAGCATGGTCAGTGGGTCAAATTAGGGTTCAAAGTTGCGGAAGAATAATAATAATAATTAAAGCTGCAAGCAGCGTTGGTCGGGTCCGCCGTTGGCCGCCGCCACCGCCGCCGTGTCCCGAGTCCCGATCTTAGTCAGACCAACATAGAGGTATTTGTTTCATGTCTCTACGACATTCCTAACAGAAGTTACAAGCAGTTTTGTCTGGAAAAAGGTGACGGCTTTTTACAAAACTTTTATTTTGAAGGGGTAATTGCCAACTTCCTGTTGATTTCAACTGAAATATATCAATCATCAAAATGTAGTTCTAAGTGAGACCTACATTGAGGTTTTTGTTTCATGTCTGTCTGACGTTCCTACCAGAAGTTACAAGCAGTTTGATCTGTTTCCTCTTCCTAGGAGCAGTTTTTTCTGTGTTTTATTCAAAAATTGCAATAGAGTGCAATTTTGAGTTTTAAGGTTTGTTTTTTTCACTAGATCACAATTTCTGCCAGTCCTGATGTGTGTGCCAAGTTTGGTGAGTTTTGAAGCATTTTAAGGGGGTCAAATTACAGCTGAAAGAGCCAAAAATAGCATTTTTTACGAAAATTTTGCTTTGAATGAGTTTTTGCAAAATTTCTGTTGATTTTGGGTATAGACGTTTTTAATTGGAAATGTAGGTCTAAGTCAGACCTACACAGAAGTTTTTGTTTCATCTCTCTACGACATTCCTAACGGAAGTTACAAGCAGTCTGTTTTTTGTCTCTTCCTAGGGGGCGCTAGCGCGCAATTTTAATTTTTGGGGTTTGGTTACCTAATAAGTTGGTCTGCCCCTCCATACCAATGTGTGTGTCAAATTTGGTGAGTTTTGAAGCATGTTAAGGGGGTCAAATTATGGTATTGTCTGTGTTGTATTCCTAGGGGGCGCTAGAGCGCAATTTTGAGTTTTGGAGTTTGGTTTTTTCATCAGCTCACAATGGTTGCCAGTCCTGATGTGTGTGCCAAGTTTGGTGAGTTTTGAAGCATTTTAAGGGGGTCAAATTACAGCTCAAAGAGGCGAAAATGAAATTTTTTAGGAAACTTTGCGCAGTGGATCTTTGAAGGCGCGTAAAAGCAAAACCTTAAAACTTATCAAAACTTTGATCTATACTTTTAATCAGAAGGGTTCAAACTCTCTCCTGAGCGAGTTTGAAGCCGAAACGACAAACGCGCTCAGAGGAGATAACTTTTGAAGAAAGGTGACGGGTTTTCACAAAACTTTTATTTTGAAGGGGTAATTGCCAACTTCCTGTTCATTATTTCTGCTAGCTGTCAATTACTAAAATGTAGGTTTAAGTGAGACCTACATAGAAGTTTTTGTTTCATGTCTTTCCGGCATTCTAACCCGAAGTTACAAGCAGTTTTGTCTGTGGTTTCTTCCTGGAAGCAGTTTTTTCTGTGTTTTATTGAAAAATTGCGCTAGAGCCCAATTTTGAGATTTTTTTTTTTTTTTTTTCATTAGATCACAATTTCTGCCAGTCCTGATGTGTCTTCCAAGTTTGGTGAGTTTTGAAGCATGTTAAGGGGGTCAAATTGCAGCTCTAAGAGGCAAAAATAGCGTTTTTTGGCGAAAATTTTGCTTTGAAAGGGTTTTGCAAAATTTCTGTTGATTTTAGGTATAGGAGTTTCTGATGGGGAATTTAGGTCTAGGTCAGTTCTACATAGAGGATTTTGTTTCATGTCTCTACGACATTCCTACCGGAAGTTACAAGCAGTCTGGTTTTTTTTTTTCGTAGGGGGCGCTAGCGCGCATTTTTCATTTTTGGGGTTTGGTTGCTTAATATGTGTTTTTGCCAAGCCTTACCGATGTGTGTGCCAAATTTGGTGAGTTTTGAAGCATGGTCAGTGGGTCAAATTAGGGTTCAAAGCTGCGGAAGAATAATAATAATAAGAAACGTTACAGATTCAATAGGGTCCTTGCCTTAGCAAAGGACATGGATGTCCTTTGCTGGCAGGGCGGACCCTAATAATTAAAGCTGCAAGCAGCGTTGGTCGGGTCCGCCGTTGGCCGCCGCCGCCGTGTCCCGAGTCCCGATCTTAGTCAGACCTCCATAGAAGTTTTTGTTTCATCACTCTACGACATTCCTAACAGAATTTACAAGCAGTTTTATCAGTTTATTTTCCTAGGGGGCGCTAGAGCACAATTTTAATTTTTGGGGTTTGGTTTTTTAATTGGATGGCAATTTTCACCAGTCCTGATGTGTGTGTAAAATTTGGTGAGTTTTGAAGCATGTTAAGGGGGTCAAATTATAGATTTGCGTTTCTGGATGTTGTTGATAAATGGCTTTCGCTTGGCATTGTATAGCTTTAACTTGCACTTTGACGCATTTTAAGGGGGTCAAATTTCAATTCAAAGAGGCAAAAAAGGCATATTTTGCGAAAAATTTGTTTTGAAGGGGTTTTTGCCAACTTCCTGTTGATTTTAGGTATAGAAGTGTTTATTGGAAATGTAGGTCTAAGTCAGACCTACACAGATGTTTTTGTTTCATGTCTCTACGACATTCCTAACGGAAGTTACAAGCAGTCTGTTTTTTGTCTCTTCCTAGGGGGCGCTAGCTTGCAATTTTAATTTTTGGGGTTTGGTTGCTTAATATGTTGGTCTGCCGCTCCATACCGATGTGTGTGTCAATTTTGGTAAGTTTTGAAGCATGTTAAGGGGGTCAAATTAGGGTGCGAAGGTGCGAGTGCGCCTTGGGTTGCTGTCCCCGAGCCCCACGGCAGGAGAAGCCTTACTGCCACTATTTAATGCATCGTGAAAGTAATGCAGTTGTTGTATTGAAGTGAAAATATCAAGCTCCCTGTTGATTTTTGCCAAAGTATGTTAATTATTCAAATGTAGGTCTAAGTCAGACCTACATAGTGGTTTTTGTTTCATGTCTCTACGACATTCCTACCGGAAGTTACAAGCAGTTTTGTCTTTGTTTTCTTCCTAGAAGCAGTTTGTCTGTGTTGTATTCCTAGGGGGCGCTAGAGCACAATTTTGAGTTTTGGGGTTTGGTTTTTTTATTAGCTCGCAATTGTTGCCAGTCCTGATGTGTGTGCCAAGTTTGGTGTGTTTTGAAGCATTTTAAGGGGGTCAAATTACAGCTCAAAGAGGCAAAAATGACATTTTTTAGGAAACTTTGCGCAAGGCGTCTTTGAAGGCGCGTAAAATCAAAACCTTAAAACTTATCAAAACTTTGATCTATACTTTTATTCAGAAGGGTCCAAACTCTCTCCTGAGCGAGTTTGAAGCCGAAACGACAAACGCGCTCAGAGGAGATAACTTTTGAAGAAAGGTGATGTTTTTTCACAAAACTTTTATTTTGAAGGGGTAATTGCCAACTTCCTGTTGATTTTTTCTGCTAGCTGTCAATTATTAAAATGTAGGTCTAAGTAAGACCTACATAGAAGTTTTTGTTTCATGTCTTTCCGACATTCCTACCCGAAGTTACAAGCAGTTTTGTCTGTGTTTTCTTCCTAGAAGCAGTTTTTTCTATGTTTCATTCCAAAAATTTTGTAGAGCGCAATTTTGAGTTTTAGAATTTTTTTTTTTCATTAGATCACAATTTCTGCCAGTCCTGATGTGTCTGCCAAGTTTGGTGAGTTTTGAAGCATTTTAAGGGGGTCAAATTACAGCTCAAAGAGGCAAAAATTGCATTTTTTTGTGAAAATTTGGCTTTGAATGGGTTTTTGAAAATTTTTTGTTGATTTTGGCCCCAGAAGATACAATTATGGAATTTAGGTCTAAGTCAGACCTACATAGAGGTTTTTGTTTCATGTCTCTACGACATTCCTAACGGAAGTTACAAGCAGTCTGTTTTTTTTTTCGTTTTAGGGGGCGCTAGAGCGCAATTTTGATTTTTGGGGTTTGGTTGCTTAATAAGTTGGGAAGGCCCACCGTACCGACGTGTGTGTCAACTTTGGTGAGTTTTGAAGCATGTTAAGGGGGTCAAATTAGGGTGCGAAGGAGCGGAATAAACAATAATAATAATAAAACGCAGCAGATTCAATAGGGTCCTTGCATGGCAAAGGACATGGATGTCCTTTGCCATTGCAGGGCGGACCCTAATAATAAACGCAGCAGATTCAATAGGGTCCTTGCATGGCAAAGGACATGGATGTCCTTTGCCATTGCAGGGCGGACCCTAATTAAAGCTGCAAGCAGCGTTGGTCGGGTCCGCCGTTGGCCGCCGCCGCCGCCGCCGCCGCCGTGTCCCGAGTCCCGATCTTAGTCAGACCAACATAGAGGTATTTGTTTCATGTCTCTACGACATTCCTAACAGAAGTTACAAGCAGTTTTGTCTGGAAAAAGGTGACGGCTTTTTACAAAACTTTTATTTTGAAGGGGTAATTGCCAACTTCCTGTTGATTTCAACTGAAATATATCAATCATCAAAATGTAGTTCTAAGTGAGACCTACATTGAGGTTTTTGTTTCATGTCTGTCTGACGTTCCTACCAGAAGTTACAAGCAGTTTGATCTGTTTCCTCTTCCTAGGAGCAGTTTTTTCTGTGTTTTATTCAAAAATTGCAATAGAGTGCAATTTTGAGTTTTAAGGTTTGTTTTTTTCACTAGATCACAATTTCTGCCAGTCCTGATGTGTGTGCCAAGTTTGGTGAGTTTTGAAGCATTTTAAGGGGGTCAAATTACAGCTGAAAGAGCCAAAAATAGCATTTTTTACGAAAATTTTGCTTTGAATGAGTTTTTGCAAAATTTCTGTTGATTTTGGGTATAGACGTTTTTTATTGGAAATGTAGGTCTAAGTCAGACCTACACAGAAGTTTTTGTTTCATCTCTCTACGACATTCCTAACGGAAGTTACAAGCAGTCTGTTTTTTGTCTCTTCCTAGGGGGCGCTAGCGCGCAATTTTAATTTTTGGGGTTTGGTTACCTAATAAGTTGGTCTGCCCCTCCATACCAATGTGTGTGTCAAATTTGGTGAGTTTTGAAGCATGTTAAGGGGGTCAAATTATGGTATTGTCTGTGTTGTATTCCTAGGGGGCGCTAGAGCGCAATTTTGAGTTTTGGAGTTTGGTTTTTTCATCAGTTCGCAATTGTTGCCAGTCCTGATGTGTGTGCCAAGTTTGGTGAGTTTTGAAGCATTTTAAGGGGGTCAAATTACAGCTCAAAGAGGCGAAAATGAAATTTTTTGGGAAACTTTGCGCAGCGGATCTTTGAAGGCGCGTAAAATCAAAACCTTAAAACTTATCAAAACTTTGATCTATACTTTTAATCAGAAGGGTTCAAACTCTCTCCTGAGCGAGTTTGAAGCCGAAACGACAAACGCGCTCAGAGGAGATAACTTTTGAAGAAAGGTGACGGGTTTTCACAAAACTTTTATTTTGAAGGGGTAATTGCCAACTTCCTGTTCATTATTTCTGCTAGCTGTCAATTACTAAAATGTAGGTTTAAGTGAGACCTACATAGAAGTTTTTGTTTCATGTCTTTCCGGCATTCTAACCCGAAGTTACAAGCAGTTTTGTCTGTGGTTTCTTCCTGGAAGCAGTTTTTTCTGTGTTTTATTGAAAAATTGAGCTAGAGCCCAATTTTGAGATTTTTTTTTTTTTTTTTTCATTAGATCACAATTTCTGCCAGTCCTGATGTGTGTTCCAAGTTTAGTGAGTTTTGAAGCATGTTAAGGGGGTCAAATTGCAGCTCTAAGAGGCAAAAATAGCGTTTTTTGGCGAAAATTTTGCTTTGAAAGGGTTTTGCAAAATTTCTGTTGATTTTAGGTATAGGAGTTTCTGATGGGGAATTTAGGTCTAGGTCAGTTCTACATAGAGGATTTTGTTTCATGTCTCTACGACATTCCTACCGGAAGTTACAAGCAGTCTGGGTTTTTTTTTTCGTAGGGGGCGCTAGCGCGCATTTTTCATTTTTGGGGTTTGGTTGCTTAATATGTGTTTTTGCCAAGCCTTACCGATGTGTGTGACTAATTTGGTGAGTTTTGGAGCATGGTCAGTGGGTCAAATTAGGGTTCAAAGTTGCGGAAGAATAATAATAATAATTAAAGCTGCAAGCAGCGTTGGTCGGGTCCGCCGCCGCCGCCGCCGCCGTGTCCCGAGTCCCGATCTTAGTCAGACCTCCATAGAAGTTTTTGTTTCATCACTCTACGACATTCCTAACAGAATTTACAAGCAGTTTTATCAGTTTATTTTCCTAGGGGGCTCTAGAGCACAATTTTCATTTTTGGGGTTTGGTTTTTTTATTGGATGGCAATTTTCACCAGTCCTGATGTGTGTGTAAAATTTGGTGAGTTTTGAAGCATGTTAAGGGGGTCAAATTACAGATTTGCGTTTCTGGATGTTGTTGATAAATGGCTTTCACTTGGCATTGTATAGCTTTAACTTGCACTTTGAAGCATTTTAAGGGGGTCAAATATCAGTTCAAAGAGGCAAAAAAGGCATTTTTTGCAAAAATTTTGTTTTGAAGGGGTTTTGTCAACTTCCTGTTGATTTTAGGTATAGAAGTGTTTAACGGAAATGTAGGTCTAAGTCAGACCTACATAGAGGTTTTTGTTTCATGTCCCTACGACATTCCTAACGGAAGTTACAAGCAGTCTGTTTTTTGTCTCTTCCTAGGTGGCGCTAGCGCGCAATTTTCATTTTTGGGGTTTGGTTGCTTAATAAGTTGGTCTGCCGCTCCATACCGATGTGTGTATCAAATTTGGTGAGTTTTGAAGCATGTTAAGGGGGTCAAATAAGGGTGCGAAAGTGCGAGCGCGCCTTGGGTTGCTGTCCCCGAGCCCCACGGCAGGAGAAGCCTTGGTGACACTATTTAATGCATTGTGAAAGTAATGCAGTTGTTGTATTGAAGTGAAAATATCAAGCTTCCTGTTAATTTTTGCCAAAGTATGTTAATTATTCAAATGTAGGTCTAGGTCAGACCTACATAGTGGTTTTTGTTTCATGTCTCTCTGACATTCCTACCGGAAGTTACAAGCAGTTTTGTCTTTGTTTTCTTCCTAGGAGCAGTTTGTCTGTGTTGTATTCCTAGGGGGCGCTAGAGCACAATTTTGAGTTTTGGGGTTTGGTTTTTTTATTAGCTCGCAATTGTTGCCAGTCCTGATGTGTGTACCTAGTTTGGTGAGTTTTGAAGCATTTTAAGGGGGTCAAATTACAGCTCAAAGAGGAAAAAATGAAATTTTTTACAAAAATTTGCGCAGGGGTTCTTTGAAGGCGCGTAAAATCAAAACCTGAAAAGTTATCAAAACTTTGATCTATACTTTTAATCAGAAGGGTTCAAACTCTCTCCTGTGCGAGTTTGAAGCCAAAACGACAAACGCACTGGGAGGAGTCTTGATTTGAAAAAGGTGACGGTTTTTTACAAAACTTTTATTTTGAAGGGGTAATTTTTAACTTCCTGTTGATTTTTCTGCAGGATTTCAAATATCAAATTGTAGGTCTAAGTGAGACCTACATAGAGGTTTTTGTTTCATGTCTGTCCGACATTCCTACTGGAAGTTACAAGCAGTTTTGTCCATTTTCTCTTCCTAGGAGCAGTTTTTTCTGTGTTTTATTAAAAAATTGCCCTAGAGCACATTTTTTAATTTTCGGGTTTGGTTTTTTCATTAGATCAAAATTTCTGCCAGTCCTGATGTGTGTGCCAAGTTTGGTGAGTTTTGAAGCATTTTAAGGGGGTCAAATTGCAGCTCAAAGAGGCAAAAATAGCATTTTTTGTGAAAATTTTGCTTTGAATGAGTTTTTGCTAAATTTCTGTTGATTTTAGGTATAGGCATTTCTAATTGGAAATGTAGATCTAAGTCAGACCTACATAGAGGTTTTTGTTTCATGTCTCTACGACATTCCTAAAGGAAGTTACAAGCAGTCTGTTTTTTTTCTCTTCCTAGGGGGCGCTAGCGCGCAATTTTCATTTTAGGGGTTTGGTTGCTTAATAGGTTGGGAAGGTCCACCACACCGATGTGTGTGTCAAATTTGGTGAGTTTTGGAGCATGTTGAGGGGGTGAAATTGGGGCGCAACGGTGCGGTATAATAAAGAATAATAATAATAATAAGAAACGTTACAGATTCAATAGGGTCCTTGCCTTAGCAAAGGACATGGATGTCCTTTGCTGGCAGGGCGGACCCTAATAATAAGAAAACGTTACAGATTCAATAGGGTCCTTGCATGGCAAAGGACATGGATGTCCTTTGCCATTGCAGGGCGGACCCTAATTAAAGCTGCAAGCAGCGTTGGTCGGGTCCGCCGTTGGCCGCCGCCGCCGTGTCCCGAGTCCCGATATTAGTCAAACCAACATAGAGGTTTTTATTCCATGTCTATACGACATTTCTAACAGAAGTCACATGCAGTTTTGTCTGGGTTTTTTCCTAGGGGGCGCTAAGCGCAATTTCGATTTTTGGGGTTTGGTTTTTTGTTAGTTGGCAGTTATTGCCAGTCCTGATGTGTGTGCAAAATTTGGTGAGTTTTGAAGCATGTTAAGGGGGTGAAATTACAGATCGGCGATTCTGGATGTTGTTGATAAATGGCTTTCGGTCTGCATAACAGAGCTTTAACTTGCACTTTGAAGCATTTTAAGTAGGTCAAATTACAGCTCAAAGAGGCAAAAACGACATTTTTTAGGAAAATTTGCGCAGGGGTTCTTTGAAGGCGCGTAAAATCAAAACCTGAGAACTTATCAAAACTTTGATCTATACTTTTAATCAGAAGGGTTCAAACTCTCTCCTGTGCGAGTTTGAAGCCGAAACGACAAACGCACTGGGAGGAGTGTCGATTTGAAAAAGGTGACGGGTTTTCACAAAACTTTTATTTTGAAGGGGCAATTTTTAACTTCTTGTTGATTTTTGCCGAAGGATGTCAATTATCAAAATGTAGGTCTAAGTCAGACCTACCTAGAAGTTTTTGTTTCATGTCTTTCCGGCATTCCTACCGGAAGTTACAAGCAGTTTTGTCTGTGTTTTCTTCCTGGAAGCAGTTTTTTCTGTGTTTTATTAAAAAATTGCGCTAGAGCGCAATTTTGAGTTTTTTTTTTTTTTTTTTTCATTAGATTGCAATTTCTGCCAGTCCTGATGTGTGTGCCAAGTTTGGTGAGTTTTGAAGCATTTTAAGGGGGTCAAATTGCAGCTCAAAGAGGCAAAAATAGCATTTTTTGCTAAAATTTTGCTTTGAATGAGTTTTTGCAAAATTTCTGTTGATTTTGGGTATAGACATTTTTTATTGGAAATGTAGATCTCAGTCAGACCTACGCAGAGGTTTTTGTTTCATGTCTCTACGACATTCCTAACGGAAGTTACAAGCAGTCTGTTTTTTGTTTCCTTTTAGGGGGCGCTAGAGCGCAATTTTCATTTTTGGGGTTTGGTTGCTTAATATGTTGTGGTGTCACGGTAGACCGACGCGTGTGTCAACTTTGGTGAGTTTTGAAGCATGTTAAGGGGGTGATATTGGGGCGCGACGGTGCGGAATAATAAAGAATAATAATAATTAAAGCTGCAAGCAGCGTTGGTCGGGTCCGCCGCCGCCGCCGCCGCCGCCGTGTCCCGAGTCCCGATCTTAGTCAGACCTCCATAAAAGTTTTTGTTTCATCACTCTACGACATTCCTAACAGAATTTACAAGCAGTTTTATCAGTTTATTTTCCTAGGGGGCGCTAGAGCACAATTTTCATTTTTGGGGTTTGGTTTTTTTATTGGATGGCAATTTTCACCAGTCCTGATGTGTGTGTAAAATTTGGTGAGTTTTGAAGCATGTTAAGGGGGTCAAATTATAGATTTGCGTTTCTGGATGTTGTTGATAAATGGCTTTCGCTTGGCATTGTATAGCTTTAACTTGCACTTTGAAGCATTTTAAGGGGGTCAAATTTCAGTTCAAAGAGGCAAAAAAGGCATTTTTTGCAAAAATTTTGTTTTGAAGGGGTTTTGCCAACTTCCTGTTGATTTTAGGTACAGAAGTGTTTATTGGAAATGTAGGTCTAAGTCAGACCTACACAGAAGTTTTTGTTTCATGTCTCTACGACATTCCTAACGGAAGTTACAAGCAGTCTGTTTTTTGTCTCTTCCAAGGGAGCGCTAGCGGGCAATTTTCATTTTTGGGGTTTGGTTGCTTAATAAGTTGGTCTGCCGCTCCATACCGACCTGTTTGTCAAATTTGGGGAGTTTTGAAGCATGTTAAGGGGGTCAAATTACAGATTGGTGTTTCTGGATGTTGTTGACAAATGGCTTTCGCTTGGCATAGTATAGCTTTAACTTGCACTTTGAAGCATTTTAAGGGGGTCAAATATCAGTTCAAAGAGGCAAAAAAGGCATTTTTTGCACAAATTTAGTTTTGAAGGGGTTTTTGCCAACTTCCTGTTGATTTTCGGTATAGAAGTATTTCATTGGAAATGTAGGTCTAAGTCAGACCTACATAGAGGTTTTTGTTTCATGTCTCTACGACATTCCTAACGGAAGTTACACGCAGTCTGTTTTTTGTCTCTTCCTAGGGGGCGCTAGCGCGCAATTTTCATTTTTGGGGTTTGGTTGCTTAATAAGTTGGTCTGCCGCTCCATACCGATGTGTGTGTCAAATTTGGTGAGTTTTGAAGCATGTTAAGGGGGTCAAATTAGGGTGCGAAGGTGCGAGCGCGCCTTGGGTTGCTGTCCCCGAGCCCCACGGCAGGAGAAGCTTTGCTGCCACTATTTAATGCATTGTGAAAGTAATGCAGTTGTTGTATTGAAGTGAAAATATCAAGCTTCCTGTTGATTTTGGCCAAAGTATGTTAATTATTCAAATGTAGGTCTAAGTCAGACCTACATAGTGGTTTTTGTTTCATGTCTCTCTGACATTCCTACCGGAAGTTACACGCAGTTTTGTCTTTGTTTTCTTCCTAGGAGTAGTTTGTCTGTGTTGTATTCCTAGGGGGCGCTAGAGCACAATTTTGAGTTTTGGGGTTTGGTTTTTCATTAGCTCGCAATTGTTGCCAGTCCTGATGTGTGTGCCAAGTTTGGTGAGTTTTGAAGCATTTTAAGGGGGTCAAATTACAGCTCAAAGAGGTAAAAATTATCTTTTTTAGGAAAATTTGCGCAGGGGATCTTTGAAGGCGCGTAAAATCAAAACCTTAAAACTTATCAAAATTTTGATCTATACTTTTAATCAGAAGGGTTCAAACTCTCTCCTGTGCGAGTTTGAAGCCGAAACGACAAACGCGCTCAGAGGAGATAACTTTTGAAGAAAGGTGACGGGTTTCCACAAAACTTTTATTTTGAAGGGGTAATTGACAACTTCCTGTTGATTTTTTCTGCAGGCTGTCAATTATTAAAATGTAGGTCTAAGTGAGACCTTCATAGAAGTTTTTGTTTCATGTCTTTCCGGCATTCCTACTGGAAGTTACAAGCAATTTTGTTTGTGTATTCTTCCTCGGAGCAGTTTTTTCTGTGTTTTATTAAAAAATTGCGCTAGAGCGCATTTTTTGATTTTTTTTTTTTTTTTTTTCATTAGAACGCAATTTCTGCCAGTCCAGATGTGTGTGCCAAGTTTGGTGAGTTTTGAAGCATTTTAAGGGGGTCAAATTACAGCTCAAAGAGGCAAAAATAGCATTTTTTTGCGAAAAATTTGCTTTGAATGGGTTTTTGCAAAATTTTTGTTGATTTTTGCCCCAGAAGGTACAATTATGAAATCTAGGTCTAAGTCAGCCCTACATAGAGGTTTTTGTTTCATGTCTCTACGACATTGCTAGCGGAAGTTACAAGCTGTCTGTTTTTTTTTTCTTCCTAGGGGGCGCTAGCGCGCAATTTTTATTTTTGGGGTTTGGTTGCTTAATAAGTTGGGAAGGCCCACCGTACCAACGTGTGTGTCAAATTTGGTGAGTTTTGAAGCATGTTCAGGGGGTCAAATTAGGGTGCGAAGGAGCGGAATAAACAATAATAATAATAAAACGCTACAGATTCAATAGGGTCCTTGCCATGGCAAAGGACATGGAGTCCTTTGCTGGCAGGGCGGACCCTAATTAAAGCTGCAAGCAGCGTTGGTCGGGTCCGCCGTTGGCCGCCGCCGCCGTGTCCCGGGTCCCGATCTTAGTCAAACCAACATAGAGGTTTTTATTTCATGTCTTTACGACATTTCTAACAGAAGTTACATGCAGTTTTGTCTGGGTTATTTCCTAGGGGGCGCTAAGCGCAATTTAGATTTTTGGGGTTTGGTTTTTTATTAGATGGCAGTTTTTGCCAGTCCTGATATGTGTGTAAAATTTGGTGAGTTTTGAAGCATGTTAAGGGGGTGAAATTACAGATCGGCGATTCTGGATGTTGTTGATAAATGGCTTTCGGTCTGCATAACACAGCTTTAACTAGCACTTTGAAGCATTTTAAGTGGGTCAAATTACAGCTCAAAGAGGCAAAAACGTCATTTTTTAGGAAAAGTTGCGCAGGGGTTTTTTGAAGGCGCGTAAAATCCAAACCGGAGCAGTAATCAAAACTTTGATCTATACTTTTAATCAGAAGTGTCCAAACTCTCTCCTGTGCGAGTTTGAAGCCGAAACGACAAACGGGCTCAGAGGAGATAACTTTTGAAGAAAGGTGACGGGTTTTCACAAAACTTTTATTTTGAAGGGGCAATTTTTAACTTCCTGTTGATTTTTGCCGAAGGATGTCAATTATCGAAATGTAGGTCTAAGTCAGACCTACCTAGAAGTTTTCGTTTCATGTCTTTCCGGCATTCCTACCGGAAGTTACAAGCAGTTTTGTCTGTGTTTTCTTCCTGGAAGCAGTTTTTTCTGTGTTTTATTGAAAAATTGCGCTAGAGCGCAATTTTGAGTTTTATTATTATTTTTTTTCATTAGATCGCAATTTCTGCCAGTCCTGATGTGTGTGCCAAGTTTGGTGAGTTTTGAAGCATTTTAAGGGGGTCAAATTGCAGCTCAAAGAGGCAAAAATAGCATTTTTGGCGAAAATTTTGCTTTGAATGAGTTTTTGGAAAATTTCTGTTGATTTTGGGTATAGGCATTTCTGATGGGGAATCTAGGTCTAAGTCAGACCTACATAGAGGTTTTTGTTCCATGTCTTTACGACATTCCTAATGGAAGTTACAAGCAGTCTGTTTTTTTTTTTTCGTAGGGGGCGCTAGCGCGCATTTTTCATTTTTGGAGTTTGGTTTTTTTATTAGATGGCAATTTTCGCCAGTTCCGATGAGTGTGTGAAATTTGGTGAGTTTTGAGGCATGGTCAGTGGGTCAAATTAAGGTTCAAAGAGGCGGCGGAATAATAATAATAATTAAAGCTGCAAGCAGCGTTGGTCGGGTCCGACGTTGGCCGCCGCCGCCGCCGCCGTGTCCCGAGTCCCGATCTTAGTCAGACCTCCATAGAAGTTTTTGTTTCATCACTCTACGACATTCCTAACAGAATTTACAAGCAGTTTCATCAGTTTATTTTCCTAGGGGGCGCTAGAGCACAATTTTCATTTTTGGGGTTTGGTTTTTTTATTGGATGGCAATTTTCACCAGTCCTGATGTGTGTGTAAAATTTGGTGAGTTTTGAAGCATGTTAAGGGGGTCAAATTATAGATTTTCGTTTCTGGATGTTGTTGATAAATGGCTTTCGCTTGGCATTGTATAGCTTTAACTTGCACTTTGAAGCATTTAAGGGTGTCAAATTTCAGTTCAAAGAGGCAAAAAAGGCATATTTTGCGAAGATTTTGTTTTGAAGGGGTTTTTGCTAACTTCCTGTTGATTTTAGGTACAGAAGTGTTTATTGGAAATGTAGGTCTAAGTCAGACCTACACAGAGGTTTTTGTTTCATGTCTCTACGACATTCCTAACGGAAGTTACAAGCAGTCTGTTTTTTGTCTCTTCCTAGGGGGCGCTAGCTTGCAATTTTAATTTTTGGGGTTTGGTTGCTTAATAAGTTGGTCTGCCGCTCCATACCGATGTGTGTGTCAATTTTGGTGAGTTTTGAAGCATGTTAAGGGGGTCAAATTAGGGTGCGAAGGTGCGAGCGCGCCTTGGGTTGCTGCCCCCGAGCCCCACGGCAGGAGAAGCCTTGGTGCCACTATTTAATGCATTGTGAAAGTAATGCAGTTGTTGTATCTAAGTGAAAATATCAAGCTCCCTGTTCATTTTTGCCAAAGTATGTTAATTATTCAAATGTAGGTCTAAGTCAGACCTACATAGTGGTTTTTGTTTCATGTCTCTACGACATTCCTACCGGAAGTTAAAAGCAGTTTTGTCTTTGTTTTCTTCCTAGGAGCAGTTTGTCTGTGTTGTATTCCTAGGGGGCGCTAGAGCACAATTTTGAGTTTTAAGGTTTGGTTTTTTCACTAGATCGCAATTTCTGCCAGTCCTGATGTGTGTGCCAAGTTTGGTGAGTTTTGAAGCATTTTAAGGGGGTCAAATTACAGCTCAAAGAGGCAAAAATGAATTTTTTTAGGAAACTTTGCGCAGGGGATCTTTAAAGGCGCGTAAAATCAAAACCTTAAAACTTATCAAAACTTTGATCTATACTTTTAATCAGAAGGGTTCAAACTCTCTCCTGTGCGAGTTTGAAGCCGAAACGACAAACGCACTGGGAGGAGTATCGATTTGAAAAAGGTGACGGGTTTTTACAAAAACTTTTATTTTGAAGGGGTAATTGTCAACTTCCTGTTGATTTTTTCTGCTAGCTGTCAGTTACTAAAATGTAGGTCTAAGTAAGACCTACATAGAAGTTTTTGTTTCATGTCTTTCCGACATTCCTACCGGAAGTTACAAGCAGTTTTGTCTGTGTTTTCTTCCTAGAAGCAGTTTTTTCTGTGTTTTACTCAAAAATTGCGCTAGAGCGCAATTTTGAGTTTTAAAAAAAATTTTTTTCATTAGATCCCAATTTCTGCCATTCCTGATGTGTCTGCCAAGTTTGGTGAGTTTTGAAGCATTTTAAGGGGCTCAAATTACAGCTCAAAGAGGCAAAAATGGCATTTTTTGTGAAAATTTTGCTTTGAATGGGTTTTTGCAAAATGTCCGTAAATTTTTGCCCCAGAAGATACAATTATGAAATTTAGGTCGAAGTCAGACCTACATAGAGGTTTTTGTTTCATGTCTCTACGACATTCCTAACGGAAGTTACAAGCAGTCTCTTTTTTTTTTCTTCCTAGGGGGCGCTATTGCGCAATTTTGATTTTTATGATTTGGCAGCCTAATATGTTGGGAAGGCATGAAAGACCGACGTGTGTGTCAAATTTGGTGAGTTTTGAAATATGTTAAGAGGGTGAAATTGGGGCGCGACGGTGCGGAAGAAAGAAAGAAAGAAAGAAAGAAAGAAAGAATAAAACGCAGCAGATTCAATAGGGTCCTTGCATGGCAAAGGACATGGAGTCCTTTGCCATTGCAGGGCGGACCCTAATAATAATAAAACGCAGCAGATTCAATAGGGTCCTTGCATGGCAAAGGACATGGATGTCCTTTGCCATTGCAGGGCGGACCCTAATTAAAGCTGCAAGCAGCGTTGGTCGGGTCCGCCGCCGCCGCCGCCGCCGCCGTCGCCGCCGCCGTGTCCCGAGTCCCGATCTTAGTCAGACCTCCATAGAAGTTTTTGTTTCATCACTCTACGACATTCCTAACAGAATTTACAAGCAGTTTTATCAGTTTATTTTCCTAGGGGGCGCTAGAGCACAATTTTCATTTTTGGGGTTTGGTTTTTTTATTGGATGGCAATTTTCACCAGTCCTGATGTGTGTGTAAAATTTGGTGAGTTTTGAAGCATGTTAAGGGGGTCAAATTATAGATTTGCGTTTCTGGATGTTGTTGATAAATGGCTTTCGCTTGGCATTGTATAGCTTTAACTTGCACTTTGAAGCATTTTAAGGGGGTCAAATTTCAGTTCAAAGAGGCAAAAAAGGCATATTTTGCGAAAATTTTGTTTTGAAGGGGTTTTGCCAACTTCCTGTTGATTTTAGGTACAGAAGTGTTTATTGGAAATGTAGGTCTAAGTCAGACCTACACAGAGGTTTTTGTTTCATGTCTCTACGACATTCCTAACAGAAGTTACAAGCAGTCTGTTTTTTTTTTTTCGTAGGGGGCGCTAGCGCGCAATTTTCATTTTTGGGGTTTGGTTGCTTAATAAGTAGGTCTGCCGCTCCATACCGATGTGTGTGTCAAATTTGGTGAGTTTTGAAGCATGTTAAGGGGGTCAAATTAGGGTGCGAACATGCGAGCGCGCCTTGGGTTGCTGTCCCCGAGCCCCATGGTCGAAGAAGCTTTGCTGCCACTATTTAATGCATTGTGAAAGTAATGCAGTTGTTGTATTGAAGTGAAAATATCAAGCTTCCTGTTGATTTTGGCCAAAGTATGTTAATTATTCAAATGTAGGTCTAAGTCAGACCTACATAGTGGTTTTTGTTTCATGTCTCTCTAACATTCCTACCGGAAGTTACAAGCAGTTTTGTCTTTGTTTTCTTCCTAGGAGTAGTTTGTCTGTGTTGTATTCCTAGGGGGCGCTAGAGCACAATTTTGAGTTTTGGGGTTTGGTTTTTTCATCAGCTCGCAATTGTTGCCAGTCCTGATGTGTGTGCCAAGTTTGGTGAGTTTTGAAGCATTTTAAGGGGGTCAAATTACAGCTCAAAGAGGTAAAAATTATCTTTTTTAGGAAAATTTGCGCAGGGGATCTTTGAAGGCGCGTAAAATCAAAACCTTAAAACTTATCAAAATTTTGATCTATACTTTTAATCAGAAGGGTTCAAACTCTCTCCTGTGCGAGTTTGAAGCCGAAACGACAAACGCGCTCAGAGGAGATAACTTTTGAAGAAAGGTGACGGGTTTTCACAAAACTTTTATTTTGAAGGGGTAATTGCCAACTTCCTGTTGATTTTTTCTGCTAGCTGTCAATTACTAAAATGTAGGTTTAAGTGAGACCTACATAGAAGTTTTTGTTTCATGTCTTTCCGGCATTCCTACCCGAAGTTACAAGCAGTTTTGTCTGTGTTTTCTTCCTGGAAGCAGTTTTTTCTGTGTTTTATTAAAAAATTGCGCTAGAGCGCATTTTTTGATATATTTTTTTTTTTTTTTCATTAGAACGCAATTTCTGCCAGTCCAGATGTGTGTGCCAAGTTTGGTGAGTTTTGAAGCATTTTAAGGGGGTCAAATTACAGCTCAAAGAGGCAAAAATAGCATTTTTTTGCGAAAAATTTGCTTTGAATGGGTTTTTGCAAAATTTTTGTTGATTTTTGCCCCAGAAGGTACAATTATGAAATCTAGGTCTAAGTCAGCCCTACATAGAGGTTTTTGTTTCATGTCTCTACGACATTGCTAGCGGAAGTTACAAGCTGTCTGTTTTTTTTTTCTTCCTAGGGGGCGCTAGCGCGCAATTTTTATTTTTGGGGTTTGGTTGCTTAATAAGTTGGGAAGGCCCACCGTACCAACGTGTGTGTCAAATTTGGTGAGTTTTGAAGCATGTTCAGGGGGTCAAATTAGGGTGCGAAGGAGCGGAATAAACAATAATAATAATAAAACGCAGCAGATTCAATAGGGTCCTTGCATGGCAAAGGACATGGATGTCCTTTGCCATTGCAGGGCGGACCCTAATAATAAGAAAACGTTACAGATTCAATAGGGTCCTTGCATGGCAAAGGACATGGATGTCCTTTGCCATTGCAGGGCGGACCCTAATAATAATAATAATAAGAAAACGTTACAGATTCAATAGGGTCCTTGCATGGCAAAGGACATGGATGTCCTTTGCCATTGCAGGGCGGACCCTAATAATAAGAAACGTTACAGATTCAATAGGGTCCTTGCATGGCAAAGGACATGGATGTCCTTTGCCATTGCAGGGCGGACCCTAATAATAATAAAACGCAGCAGATTCAATAGG
This sequence comes from Nerophis ophidion, assembly GCF_033978795.1. Taxonomy (NCBI): domain Eukaryota; kingdom Metazoa; phylum Chordata; class Actinopteri; order Syngnathiformes; family Syngnathidae; genus Nerophis; species Nerophis ophidion. Next base: position 49,761,812 of record NC_084618.1, read on the forward strand.
GTCCTTGCATGGCAAAGGACATGGATGTCCTTTGCCATTGCAGGGCGGACCCTAATAATAAGAAACGTTACAGATTCAATAGGGTCCTTGCATGGCAAAGGACATGGATGTCCTTTGCCATTGCAGGGCGGACCCTAATAATAATTAAAGCTGCAAGCAGCGTTGGTCGGGTCCGCCGTTGGCCGCCGCCGCCGCCGTGTCCCGAGTCCCGATCTTAGTCAGACCTCCATAGAAGTTTTTGTTTCATCAGTCTACGACATTCCTAACAGAATTTACAAGCAGTTTTATCAGTTTATTTTCCTAGGGGGCGCTAGAGCACAATTTTCATTTTTGGGGTTTGGTTTTTTTATTGGATGGCAATTTTCACCAGTCCTGATGTGTGTGTAAAATTTGGTGAGTTTTGAAGCATGTTAAGGGGGTCAAATTACAGATTGGTGTTTCTGGATGTTGTTGATACATGGCTTTCGCTTGGCATAGTATAGCTTTAACTGGCACTTTGAAGCATTTTAAGGGGGTCAAATATCAGTTCAAAGAGGCAAAAAAGGCATTTTTTGCAAATATTTTGTTTTGAAGGGGTTTTTGTCAACTTCCTGTTGATTTTAGGTATAGAAGTGTTTAATGGAAATGTAGATCTAAGTCAGACCTACATAGAGGTTTTTGTTTCATGTCCCTACGACATTCCTAACGGAAGTTACAAGCAGTTTTGTCTGGAAAAAGGTGACGGCTTTTTACAAAACTTTTATTTTGAAGGGGTAATTGCCAACTTCCTGTTGATTTTAACTGAAAGATGCCAATTATCAAAATGTAGGTCCAAGTGAGACCTACATTGAGGTTTTTGTTTCATGTCTGTCCGACATTCCTACCAGAAGTTACAAGCAGTTTGATCTGTTTCCTCTTCCTAGGAGCAGTTTTTCTGTGTTTTTTTCAAAAATTGCAATAGAGCGCAATTTTGAGGTTTAAGGTTTGGTTTTTTCACTAGATCGCAATTTCTGCCAGTCCTGATGTGTGTGCCAAGTTTGGTGAGTTTTGAAGCATTTTAAGGGGGTCAAATTAAAGCTCAAAGAGGCAAAAATAGCGTTTTTTGCGAAAATGTTGCTTTGAATGAGTTTTAGCAAAATTTCTGTTGATTTTGGGTATAGACCTTTTTGATTGGAAATGTAGGTCTTAGTCAGACCTACACAGAGGTTTTCGTTTCATGTCTCTACGACATTCCTAACGGAAGTTACAAGCAGTCTCTTTGTTGTCTCTTCCTAGGGGGCGCTAGCTTGCAATTTTAATTTTTGGGGTTTGGTTGCTTAATAAGTTGGTCTGCCGCTCCATACCGATGTGTGTGTCAATTTTGGTGAGTTTTGAAGCATGTTAAGGGGGTCAAATTAGGGTGTGAAGGTGCGAGCGCGCCTTGGGTTGCTGTCCCCGAGCCCCAGGGCTTAAGACGCCTTCGTCCCACTATTTAATGCATTGTGAAAGTAATGCAGTTGTTGTATTGAAGTGAAAATATCTAGCTTCCTGTTGATTTTTGCCAAAGTATGTCAATTATTCAAATGTAGGTCTAGGTCAGACCTACATAGTGGTTTTTGTTTCATGTCTCTACGACATTCCTACCGGAAGTTACAAGCAGTTTTGTCTTTGTTTTCTTCCTAGGAGCAGTTTGTCCGTGTTGTATTCCTAGGGGGCGCTAGAGCACAATTTTGAGTTTTGGAGTTTGGTTTTTTCATCAGCTCGCAATTGTTGCCAGTCCTGATGTGTGTGCCAAGTTTGGTGAGTTTTGAAGCATTTTAAGGGGGTCAAATTACAGCTCAAAGAGGCAAAAATGACATTTTTTAGGAAAATTTGCGCAGGGGTTCTTTGAACGCGCGTAAAATCAAAACCGGAAAACTTATCACAATTTTGTCCGACCACTTTTTTTAAAAGGGTTCAATCTCTCTCCTGTGCAAGTTTGAAGCCGAAACGACAAACGCACTGGGAGGAGTTTCGATTTGAAAAAGGTGACGGGTTTTCACGAAAACTTTTATTTTGAAGGGGTAATTGCCAACTTCCTGTTGATTTTTTCTGCTAGCTGTCAATTATTAAAATGTAGGTCTACGTAAGACCTACATAGAAGTTTTTGTTTCATGTCTTTCCGACATTCCTACCGGAAGTTACAAGCAGTTTTGTCTGTGTTTTCTTCCTAGAAGCAGTTTTTTCTGTGTTTCATTCCAAAAATTTTGTAGAGCGCAATTTTGAGTTTTAGAAATTTTTTTTTTCATTATATCACAATTTCTGCCAGTCCTGATGTGTCTGCCAAGTTTGGTGAGTTTTGAAGCATTTTAAGGGGGTCAAATTACAGCTCAAAGAGGCAAAAATAGCATTTTTGGCGAAAATTTTGCTTTGAAAGGGTTTTGCAAAATTTCTGTTGATTTTAGGTATAGGAGTTTCTGATGGGGAATTTAGGTCTCGGTCACTTCTACATAGAGGATTTTGTTTCATGTCTCTACGACATTCCTACCGGAAGTTACAAGCAATCCATTTTTTGTCTTTTCCTAGGGGGCGCTATCGCGCAATTTTGATTTTTCTGGTTCGGCTCCCTAATATGTTGGGGAGAAACTCCTCACCGACGCGTGTGTCAAATTTGGTGTGCTTTGAGGCATGGTCAGTGGGTCAAAATACAGCGCATATGCGAGTATCGGTGCGGAAGAAAGAAAGAATAATAATAATTAAAGCTGCAAGCAGCGTTGGTCGGGTCCGCCGCCGCCGCCGCCGTGTCCCGTATCCCGATCTTAGTCAGACCAACATAGAGGTCTTTGTTTCATGTCTCTACGACATTCTTAACAGAAGTTACAAGCAGTTTTGTCTGGAAAAAGGTGACGGCTTTTTACAAAACTTTTATTTTGAAGGGGTAATTGCCAACTTCCTGTTGATTTTAACTGAAAGATGCCACCTATCAAAATGTAGGTCTAAGTGAGACCTACATAGAGGTTTTTGTTTCATGTCTGTCCGACGTTCCTACCAGAAGTTACAAGCAGTTTTATCCGTTTCCTCTTCCTAGGAGCAGTTTTTCTGTGTTTTTGTCAAAAATTGCAATAGAGCGCAATTTTGAGTTTTAAGGTTTGGTTTTTTCACTAGATCGCAATTTCTGCCAGTCCTGATGTGTGTGCCAAGTTTGGTGAGTTTTGAAGCATTTTAAGGGGGTCAAATTGCAGCTCAAAGAGGCAAAAATAGCATTTTTTTGCGAAAATTTTGCTTTGAATGAGTTTTTGCAAGATTTCTGTTGATTTTGGGTATAGACATTTTTTATTGGAAATGTAGGTCTTAGTCGGACCTACACAGAGGTTTTTGTTTCATGTCTCTACGATATTCCTAACGGAAGTTACAAGCGGTTTGTTTTTGTTTTTTGCTAGGGGGCGCTAGCGCGCAATTTTCATTTTTGGGGTTTGGTTACCTAATATGTTGGTCTGCCGCTCCATACCGATGTGTGTGTCAAATTAGGTGAGTTTTGAAGCATGTTAAGGGGGTCAAATTAGGGTATTGTCTGTGTTGTATTCATAGGGGGCGCTAGAGCACAATTTTGAGTTTTGGGGTTTGGTTTTTTCACTAGATCGCAATTTTTGCCAGTCCTGATGTGTTTGCCAAGTTTGGTGAGTTTTGAAGCATTTTAAGGGGGTCAAATTACAGCTCAAAGAGGTAAAAATGATATTTTTTGGGAAAATTTGCGCAGGGGTTCTTTGAAGGCGCGTAAAATCAAAACCTGAAAACTTATCACAACTTTGATCTATACTTTTAATCAGAAGGGTCCAAACTCTCTCCTGAGCGAGTTTGAAGCCGAAACGACAAACGCGCTCAGAGGAGATAACTTTTGAAGAAAGGTGACGGGTTTTCACAAAACTTTTATTTTGAAGGGGTAATTGCCAACTTCCTGTTGATTTTTTCTGCTAGCTGTCAATTACTAAAATGTAGGTCTAAGTGAGACCTACATAGAAGTTTTTGTTTCATGTCTTTCCGGCATTCCTACCCGAAGTTACAAGCAGTTTTGTCTGTGGTTTCTTCCTGGAAGCAGTTTTTTCTGTGTTTTATTGAAAAATTGCGCTAAAGCGCAATTTTGAGTTTTTTTGTTTTTTTTTTTCATTAGATTGCAATTTCTGCCAGTCCTGATGTGTGTGCCAAGTTTGGTGAGTTTTGAAGCATTTTAAGGGGGTCAAATTGCAGCTCAAAGAGGCAAAAATAGCGTTTTTGGCGAAAATTTTGCTTTGAAAGGGTTTTGCAAAATTTCTGTTGATTTTAGGTATAGGAGTTTCTGATGGGGAATTTAGGTCTAAGTCAGACCTACATAGAGGATTTTGTTTCATGTCTCTACGACATTCCTACCGGAAGTTACAAGCAGTCTGTTTTTTTTTTTTCGTAGGGGGCGCTAGCGCGCATTTTTCATTTTTGGGGTTTGGTTGCTTAATATGTGTTTTTGCCAAGCCTTACCGATGTGTGTGCCAAATTTGGTGAGTTTTGAAGCATGGTCAGTGGGTCAAATTAGGGTTCAAAGTTGCGGAAGAATAATAATAATAATTAAAGCTGCAAGCAGCGTTGGTCGGGTCCGCCGTTGGCCGCCGCCGCCGCCGCCGTGTCCCGAGTCCCGATCTTAGTCAGACCAACATAGAGGTCTTTGTTTCATGTCTCTACGACATTCCTAACAGAAGTTACAAGCAGTTTTGTCTGGAAAAAGGTGACGGCTTTTTACAAAACTTTTATTTTGAAGGGGTAATTGCCAACTTCCTGTTGATTTTAACTGACAGATGCCACCTATCAAAATGTAGGTCTAAGTGAGACCTACATAGAGGTTTTTGTTTCATGTCTGTCCGACGTTCCTACCAGAAGTTACAAGCAGTTTTATCCGTTTCCTCTTCCTAGGAGCAGTTTTTTCTGTGTTTCTTTCAAAAATTGCAATAGAGCGCAATTTTGAGTTTTAAGGTTTGGTTTTTTCACTAGATCGCAATTTCTGCCAGTCCTGATGTGTGTGCCAAGTTTGGTGAGTTTTGAAGCATTTTAAGGGGGTCAAATTGCAGCTCAAAGAGGCAAAAATAGCATTTTTTTGCGAAAATTTTGCTTTGAATGAGTTTTTGCAAGATTTCTGTTGATTTTGGGTATAGACATTTTTTATTGGAAATGTAGGTCTATGTCAGACCTACACAGAGGTTTTTGTTTCATGTCTCTACGACATTCCTGACGGAAGTTACAAGCGATTTGTTTTTGTTTTTTGCTAGGGGGCGCTAGCGCGCAATTTTCATTTTTGGGGTTTGGTTGCTTAATATGTTGGGGAGGGACACCGTACCGACGTGTGTGTCAACTTTGGTGAGTTTTGAAGCATGTTAAGGGGGTCAAATTAGGGTATTGTTTGTGTTGTATTCCTAGGGGGCGCTAGAGCACAATTTTGAGTTTTTGGGTTTGGTTTTTTCATTAACTCGCAATTGTTGCCAGTCCTGATGTGTGTGCCAAGTTTGGTGAGTTTTGAAGCATTTTAAGGGGGTCAAATTACAGCTCAAAGAGGTAAAAATGATATTTTTTTGGAAAATTTGCGCATGGGTTCTTTGAAGGCGCGTAAAATCAAAACCTGAAAACTTATCACAACTTTGATCTATACTTTTAATCAGAAGGGTCCAAACTCTCTCCTGAGCGAGTTTGAAGCCGAAACGACAAACGCGCTCAGAGGAGATAACTTTTGAAGAAAGGTGACGGGTTTTCACAAAACTTTTATTTTGAAGGGGTAATTGCCAACTTCCTGTTGATTTTTTCTGCTAGCTGTCAATTACTAAAATGTAGGTCTAAGTGAGACCTACATAGAAGTTTTTGTTTCATGTCTTTCCGGCATTCCTACCCGAAGTTACAAGCAGTTTTGTCTGTGTTTTCTTCCTGGAAGCAGTTTTTTCTGTGTTTTATTGCAAAATTGCGCTAAAGCGCAATTTTGAGTTTTTTTTTTTTTTTTTTTCATTAGATTGCAATTTCTGCAACTCCTGATGTGTCTTCCAAGTTTGGTGAGTTTTGAAGCATGTTAAGGGGGTCAAATTACAGCTCAAAGGGGCAAAAATAGCATTTTTTAGCGAAAATTTTGCTTTGAATGGGTTTTTGCCAAATTTCTGTTGATTTTAGGTATAGGCATTTCTAATGGGGAATCTAGGTCTAAGTCAGACCTACATAGAGGTTTTTGTTCGATGTCTTTACGACATTCCTAACGGAAGTTACAAGCAGTCTGTTTTTTTTTTTTTCGTAGGGGGCGCTAGCGCGCATTTTTCATTTTTGGGGTTTGGTTGCTTAATATGTGTTTTTGCCAAGCCTTACCGATGTGTGTGCCAAATTTGGTGAGTTTTGGAGCATGGTCAGTGGGTCAAATTAGGGTTCAAAGTTGCGGAAGAATAATAATAATAATTAAAGCTGCAAGCAGCGTTGGTCGGGTCCGCCGTTGGCCGCCGCCGCCGCCGCCGTGTCCCGAGTCCCGATCTTAGTCAGACCTCCATAGAAGTTTTTGTTTCATCACTCTACGACATTCCTAACAGAATTTACAAGCAGTTTTGTCTGGAAAAAGGTGACGGCTTTTTACAAACTTTTATTTTGAAGGGGTAATTGGCAACTTCCTGTTGATTTTAACTGAAAGATGCCAATTATCAAAATGTAGGTCTAAGTCAGACCTACACAGAGGTTTTTGTTTCATGTCTCTACGACATTCCTAACGGAAGTTACAAGCAGTCTGTTTTTTGTATCTTCCTAGGGGGCGCTAGCGCGCAATTTTCATTTTTGGGGTTTGGTTACCTAATATGTTGGTCTGCCGCTCCATACCGATGTGTGTGTCAACTTTGGTGAGTTTTGAAGCATGTTAAGGGGGTCAAATTAGGGTATTGTCTGTGTTGTATTCCTAGGGGGCGCTAGAGCACAAATTTGAGTTTTGGGGTTTGGTTTTTTCATTAACTTGCAATTTCCGCCAGTCCTGATGTGTGTGCCAAGTTTGGTGTGTTTTGAAGCATTTTAAGGGGGTCAAATTACAGCTCAAAGAGGTAAAAATGATATGTGTTTGGAAAATTTGCGCAGGGGTTCTTTGAAGGTGCGTAAAATCCAAACCTTAGAACTTATCACAAATTTGTCCGACCACTTTTTTTAAAAGGGTTCAATCTCTCTCCTGTGCAAGTTTGAAGCCGAAACGACAAACGCACTGGGAGGAGTTTCAATTTGAAAAAGGTGACGGGTTTTTACAAAACTTTTATTTTGAAGGGGTAATTGCCAACTTCCTGTTGATTATTTCTGCTAGCTGTCAATTACTAAAATGTAGGTCTTAATGAGACCTACATAGAAGTTTTTGTTTCATGTCTTTCCGACATTCCTACCCGAAGTTACAAGCAGTTTTGTCTGTTGTTTCTTCCTGGAAGCAGTTTTTTCTGTGTTTTATTTGTTTTATTGAAAAATTGCGCTAGAGCGCAATTTTGAGATTTTTTTTTTTTTTTTTTTCATTAGATCACAATTTCTGCCAGTCCTGATGTGTGTGCCAAGTTTGGTGAGTTTTGAAGAATTTTAAGGGGGTCAAATAGCAGCTCAAAGAGGCAAAAATAGCGTTTTTGGCGAAAATTTAGCTTTGAATGAGTTTTTGCAAAATTTCTGTTGATTTTAGGTATAGGAGGTTTTTATTGGAAAAGTAGGTCTAAGTCAGACCTACACAGAGGTTTTCGTTCCATGTCTCTACGACATTCCTAACGGAAGTTACAAGCAGTCTGTTTTTTTTTTTCCTAGGGGGCGCTAGTGCGCAATTTTCATTTTTGGGGTTTGGGTGCTTAATAAGTTGGGAAGGTCCACCGTACCAACGTGTGTGTCAAATTTGGTGAGTTTTGGATTATGTTGAGGGGGTGAAATTGGGGTGCGAAGGAGCGGAATAAACAATAATAATAATAATAATAAAACGCAGCAGATTCAATAGGGTCCTTGCCATGGCAAAGGACATGGATGTCCTTTGCTGGCAGGGCGGACCCTAATAAGAAAACGTTACAGATTCAATAGGGTCCTTGCATGGCAAAGGACATGGATGTCCTTTGCCATTGCAGGGCGGACCCTAATAAGAAAACGTTACAGATTCAATAGGGTCCTTGCATGGCAAAGGACATGGATGTCCTTTGCCATTGCAGGGCGGACCCTAATTAAAGCTGCAAGCAGCGTTGGTCGGGTCCGCCGTTGGCCGCCGCCGCCGCCGCCGTGTCCCGAGTCCCGATCTTAGTCAGACCAACATAGAGGTCTTTGTTTCATGTCTCTACGACATTCCTAACAGAAGTTACAAGCAGTTTTGTCTGGAAAAAGGTGACGGCTTTTTACAAAACTTTTATTTTGAAGGGGTAATTGCCAACTTCCTGTTGATTTTAACTGAAAGATGCCACCTATCAAAATGTAGGTCTAAGTGAGACCTACACAGAGGTTTTTGTTTCATGTCTGTCCGACGTTCCTACCAGAAGTTACAAGCAGTTTTATCCGTTTCCTCTTCCTAGGAGCAGTTTTTCTGTGTTTTTTTCAAAAATTGCAATAGAGCGCAATTTTGAGGTTTAAGGTTTGGTTTTTTCACTAGATCGCAATTTCTGCCAGTCCTGATGTGTGTGCAAGTTTGGTGAGTTTTGAAGCATTTTAAGGGGGTCAAATTAAAGCTCAAAGAGGCAAAAATAGCGTTTTTTGCGAAAATGTTGCTTTGAATGAGTTTTAGCAAAATTTCTGTTGATTTTGGGTATAGACCTTTTTGATTGGAAATGTAGGTCTTAGTCAGACCTACACAGAGGTTTTCGTTTCATGTCTCTACGACATTCCTAACGGAAGTTACAAGCAGTCTCTTTTTTGTCTCTTCCTAGGGGGCGCTAGCTTGCAATTTTAATTTTTGGGGTTTGGTTGCTTAATAAGTTGGTCTGCCGCTCCATACCGATGTGTGTGTCAATTTTGGTGAGTTTTGAAGCATGTTAAGGGGGTCAAATTAGGGTGTGAAGGTGCGAGCGCGCCTTGGTTGCTGTCCCCGAGCCCCAGGGCTTAAGACGCCTTCGTCCCACTATTTAATGCATTGTGAAAGTAATGCAGTTGTTGTATTGAAGTGAAAATATCTAGCTTCCTGTTGATTTTTGCCAAAGTATGTCAATTATTCAAATGTAGGTCTAAGTCAGACCTACATAGTGGTTTTTGTTTCATGTCTCTACGACATTCCTACCGGAAGTTACAAGCAGTTTTGTCTTTGTTTTCTTCCTAGGAGCAGTTTGTCCGTGTTGTATTCCTAGGGGGCGCTAGAGCACAATTTTGAGTTTTGGAGTTTGGTTTTTTCATCAGCTCGCAATTGTTGCCAGTCCTGATGTGTGTGCCAAGTTTGGTGAGTTTTGAAGCATTTTAAGGGGTCAAATTACAGCTCAAATAGGCAAAAATGAAATTTTTTAGGAAAATTTGCGCAGGGGTTCTTTGAAGGCGCATAAAATCAAAACCATAAAACTTATCACAACTTTGTCCGACCACTTTTTTTAAAAGGGTCCAATCTCTCTCCTGTGCGAGTTTGAAGCCGAAACGACAAACGCACTGGGAGGAGTTTCGATTTGAAAAAGGTGACGGGTTTTTACAAAACTTTTATTTTGAAGGGGTAATTGCCAACTTCCTGTTGATTATTTCTGCTAGCTGTCAATTACTAAAATGTAGGTCTTAATGAGACCTACATAGAAGTTTTTGTTTCATGTCTTTCCGGCATTCCTACCCGAAGTTACAAGCAGTTTTGTCTGTGGTTTCTTCCTGGAAGCAGTTTTTTCTGTGTTTTATTGAAAAATTGCGCTAGAGCACAATTTTGAGATTTTTTTTTTTTTTTTTCATTAGATCACAATTTCTGCCAGTCCTGATGTGTGTGCCAAGTTTGGTGAGTTTTGAAGCATTTTAAGGGGGTCAAATTGCAGCTCAAAGAGGCAAAAATAGCGTTTTTTGGCGAAAATTTTGCTTTGAAAGGGTTTTGCAAAATTTCTGTTGATTTTAGGTATAGGAGTTTCTGATGGGGAATTTAGGTCTAAGTCAGACCTACATAGAGGATTTTGTTTCATGTCTCTACGACATTCCTACCGGAAGTTACAAGCAGTCTGTTTTTTTTTTTTCGTAGGGGGCGCTAGCGCGCATTTTTCATTTTTGGGTTTGGTTGCTTAATACGTGTTTTTGCCGAGCCTTACCGATGTGTGTGCCAAATTTGGTGAGTTTTGAAGCATGGTCAGTGGGTCAAATTAGGGTTCAAAGCTGCGGAAGAATAATAATAATTAAAGCTGCAAGCAGCGTTGGTCGGGTCCGCCGTTGGCCGCCGCCGCCGCCGCCGTGTCCCGAGTCCCGATCTTAGTCAGACCAACATAGAGGTCTTTGTTTCATGTCTCTACGACATTCCTAACAGAAGTTACAAGCAGTTTTGTCTGGAAAAAGGTGACGGCTTTTTACAAAACTTTTATTTTGAAGGGTAATTGCCAACTTCCTGTTGATTTTAACTGACAGATGCCACCTATCAAAATGTATGTCTAAGTGAGACCTACACAGAGGTTTTTGTTTCATGTCAGTCCGACGTCCTACCAGAAGTTACAAGCAGTTTTATCCGTTTCCTCTTCCTAGGAGCAGTTTTTCTGTGTTTTTTTCAAAATTGCAATAGAGCGCAATTTTGAGTTTTAAGGTTTGGTTTTTTCACTAGATCGCAATTTCTGCCAGTCCTGATGTGTGTGCCAAGTTTGGTGAGTTTTGAAGCATTTTAAGGGGGTCACATTAAAGCTCAAAGAGGCAAAAATAGCGTTTTTTGCGAAAATGTTGCTTAGAATGAGTTTTTGCTAAATTTCTGTTGATTTTGGGTATAGACCTTTTCAATTGGAAATGTAGGTCTTAGTCAGACCTACACAGAGGTTTTTGTTTCATGTCTCTACGACATTCCTAACGGAAGTTACAAGCAGTCTGTTTTTTGTCTCTTCCTATGGGCGCTAGCTTGCAATTTTAATTTTTGGGGTTTGGTTGCTTAATAAGTTGGTCTGCCGCTCCATACCGATGTGTGTGTCAAATTTGGTGAGTTTTGAAGCATGTTAAGGGGGTCAAATTAGGGTGCGAATGTGCGAGCGCGCCTTGGGTTGCTGTCCCCGAGCCCCACGGCAGGAGAAGCCTTGCTGCCACTATTTAATGCATTGTGAAAGTAATGCAGTTGTTGTATTGAAGTGAAAATATCAAGCTTCCTGTTGATTTTTGCCAAAGTATGTTAATTATTCAAATGTAGGTCTAGGTCAGACCTACATAGTGGTTTTTGTTTCATGTCTCTACGACATTCCTACCGGAAGATACAAGCAGTTTTGTCTTTGTTTTCTTCCTAGGAGTAGTTTGTCTGTGTTGTATTCCTAGGGGGCGCTAGAGCACAATTTTGAGTTTTGGGGTTTGGTTTTTTCACTAGGTCGCAATTGTTGCCAGTCCTGATGTGTGTGCCAAGTTTGGTGAGTTTTGAAGCATTTTAAGGGGGTCAAATTACAGCTCAAATAGGCAAAAATGACATTTTTTCGGAAAATTTGCGCAGGGGTTCTTTGAAGGCGCATAAAATCAAAACCATAAAACTTATCACAACTTTGTCCGACCACTTTTTTTAAAAGGGTCCAATCTCTCTCCTGTGCGAGTTTGAAGCCGAAACGACAAACGCACTGGGAGGAGTTTCGATTTGAAAAAGGTGACGTGTTTTTACAAAACTTTTATTTTGAAGGGGTAATTGCCAACTTCCTGTTGATTATTTCTGCTAGCTGTCAATTACTAAAATGTAGGTCTTAATGAGACCTACATAGAAGTTTTTGTTTCATGTCTTTCCGGCATTCCTACCCGAAGTTACAAGCAGTTTTGTCTGTGGTTTCTTCCTGGAAGCAGTTTTTTCTGTGTTTTATTGAAAAATTGCGCTAGAGCACAATTTTGAGATTTTTTTTTTTTTTTTTCATTAGATCACAATTTCTGCCAGTCCTGATGTGTGTGCCAAGTTTGGTGAGTTTTGAAGCATTTTAAGGGGGTCAAATTGCAGCTCAAAGAGGCAAAAATAGCGTTTTTTGGCGAAAATTTTGCTTTGAAGGGTTTTGCAAAATTTCTGTTGGTTTTAGGTATAGGAGTTTCTGATGGGGAATTTAGGTCTAGGTCAGTTCTACATAGAGGATTTTGTTTCATGTCTCTACGACATTCCTACCGGAAGTTACAAGCAGTCTGTTTTTTTTTTTTCGTAGGGGGCGCTAGCGCGCATTTTTCATTTTTGGGGTTTGGTTGCTTAATACGTGTTTTTGGCAAGCCTTACCGATGTGTGTGCCAAATTTGGTGAGTTTTGGAGCATGGTCAGTGGGTCAAATTAGGGTTCAAAGTTGCGGAAAAATAATAATAATTAAAGCTGCAAGCAGCGTTGGTCGGTCCGCCGTTGGCCGCCGCCGCCGCCGCCGTGTCCCGAGTCTCGATCTTAGTCAGACCTACATAGAAGTTTTTGTTTCATCACTGTACGACATTCCTAACAGAATTTACAAGCAGTTTTGTCTGGAAAAAGGTGACGGCTTTTTACAAAACTTTTATTTTGAAGGGGTAATTGGCAACTTCCTGTTGATTTTAACTGAAAGATGCCAATTATCAAAATGTAGGTCTAAGTCAGACCTACACAGAGGTTTTTGTTTCATGTCTCTACGACATTCCCTAACGGAAGTTACAAGCAGTCTGTTTTTTGTATCTTCCTAGGGGGCGCTATCGCGCAATTTTTATTTTTGGGGTTTGGTTACCTAATAAGTTGGTCTGCCGCTCCATACCAATGTGTGTGCCAAATTTGGTGAGTTTTGAAGCATGTTAAGGGGGTCAAATTAGGGTATTGTCTGTGTTGTATTCCTAGGGGGCGCTAGAGCACAAATTTGAGTTTTGGGGTTTGGTTTTTTCATTAGCTTGCAATTTCTGCCAGTCCTGATGTGTGTGCCAAGTTTGGTGAGTTTTGAAGCATTTTAAGGGGGTCAAATTACAGCTCAAAGAGGTAAAAATGATATTTTTTTGGAAAATTTGCGCAGGGGTTCTTTGAAGGCGCGTAAAATCAAAACCTTAGAACTTATCACAACTTTGTCCGACCACTTTTTTTAAAAGGGTTCAATCTCTCTCCTGTGCGAGTTTGAAGCCGAAACGACAAACGCACTGGGAGGAGTTTCGATTTGAAAAAGGTGACGGGTTTTTACAAAACTTTTATTTTGAAGGGGTAATTGCCAACTTCCTGTTGATTATTTCTGCTAGCTGTCAATTACTAAAATGTAGGTCTTAATGAGACCTACATAGAAGTTTTTGTTTCATGTCTTTCCGGCATTCCTACCCGAAGTTACAAGCAGTTTTGTCTGTGGTTTCTTCCTGGAAGCAGTTTTTTCTGTGTTTTATTGAAAAATTGCGCTAGAGCACAATTTTGAGATTTGTTTTTTTTTTTTTTCATTAGATCACAATTTCTGCTAGTCCTGATGTGTGTGCCAAGTTTGGTGAGTTTTGAAGCATTTTAAGGGGGTCAAATTGCAGCTCAAAGAGGCAAAAATAGCGTTTTTTGGCGAAAATTTTGCTTTGAAAGGGTTTTGCAAATTTTTGTTGATTTTAGGTATAGGAGTTTCTGATGGGGAATTTAGGTCTAGGTCAGTTCTACATAGAGGATTTTGTTTCATGTCTCTACGACATTCCTACCGGAAGTTACAAGCAGTCTGTTTTTTTTTTTTCGTAGGGGGCGCTAGCGCGCATTTTTCATTTTTGGGGTTTGGTTGCTTAATATGTTGTGGTGTCACGGTAGACCGACGCGTGTGTCAACTTTGGTGAGTTTTGGAATATGTTAAAGGGGTGATATTGGGGCGCGACGGTGCGGAAGAATAATAATTAAAGCTGCAAGCAGCGTTGGTCGGGTCCGCCGTTGGCCGCCATCGCCGTGTCCCGGGTCCCGATCTTAGTCAAACCAACATAGAGGTTTTTATTTCATGTCTCTACGACATTTCTAACAGAAGTTACATGCAGTTTTGTCTGGGTTTTTTCCTAGGGGGCGCTAAGCGCAATTTAGATTTTTGGGGTTTGGTTGTTTATTCGATGGCAGTTTTTGCCAGTCCTGATATGTGTGTAAAATTTGGTGAGTTTTGAAGCATGTTAAGGGGGTGAAATTACAGATCCACAATTCTGGATGTTGTTGATAAATGGCTTTTGCTTGGCATAGTAGGGCTTCAACTTGCACTTTGAAGCATTTTAAGTAGGTCAGATTACAGTTTAAAGAGGCAAAAAAGACATTTTTTAGGAAACTTTGCGCAGGGGTTTTTTGAAGGCGCGTAAAATCCAAACCGGAGAACTTATCAAAAATTTGTTCGACCACTTTTTTTAAAAGGGTTCAATCTCTCTCCTGTGCGAGTTTGAAGCGGAAACGACAAACGCACTGGGAGGAGTTTCGATTGAAAAAGGTGACGGGTTTTCACAAAACTTTTATTTTGAAGGGGCGATTTTTAACTTCCTGTTGATTTTTGCCGAAGGATGTCGATTATCGAAATGTAGGTCTAAGTCAGACCTACCTAGAAGTTTTTGTTTCATGTCTTTCCGACATTCCTACCGGAAGTTACAAGCAGTTTTGTCTGTGTTTTCTTCCTGGAAGCAGTTTTTTCTGTGTTTTATTAAAAAATTGCGCTACAGCGCAATTTTGAGTTTTTTTTTTTTTTTTTTTCATTAGATCGCAATTTCTGCCAGTCCTGATGTGTGTGCCAAGTTTGGTGAGTTTTGAAGCATTTTAAGGGGGTCAAATTGCAGCTCAAAGAGGCAAAATTGCATTTTTTGTGAAAATTTGGCTTTGAATGGGTTTTTGAAAATTTTTTGTTGATTTTGGCCCCAGAAGATACAATTATGGAATTTAGGTCTAAGTCAGACCTACATAGAGGTTTTTGTTTCATGTCTCTACGACATTCCTAACGGAAGTTACAAGCAGTCTGTTTTTTGTTTCCTTTTAGGGGGCGCTAGAGCGCAATTTTCATTTTTGGGGTTTGGTTGCTTAATATGTTGTGGTGGCACGGTAGACCGACGTGTGTGTCAAGTTTGGTGAGTTTTGAAGCATGTTAAGGGGGTGATGTTGGGGCGCGACGGTGCGGAATAAAGAAAGAAAGAAATAATAAATTAAAGCTGCAAGCAGCGTTGGTCGGGTCCGCCGTTGGCCGCCGCCGCCGTGTCCCGGGTCCCGATCTTAGTCAAACCAACATAGAGGTTTTTATTTCATGTCTCTACGACATTTCTAACAGAAGTTACATGCAGTTTTGTCTGGGTTTTTTCCTAGGGGGCGCTAAGCGCAATTTAGATTTTTGGGGTTTGGTGTTTTATTAGATGGCAGTTTTTGCCAGTCCTGATATGTGTGTAAAATTTGGTGAGTTTTGAAGCATGTTAAGGGGGTGAAATTACAGATCGACAATTCTGGATGTTGTTGATAAATGGCTTTTGCTTGGCATAGTAGGGCTTTAACTTGCACTTTGAAGCATTTTAAGTAGGTCAAATTACAGTTGAAAGAGGCAAAAAAGACATTTTTTAGGAAACTTTGCGCAGGGGTTTTTTGAAGGCGCGTAAAATCCAAACCGGAGAACTTATCAAAAATTTGTTCGACCACTTTTTTTAAAAGGGTTCAATCTCTCTCCTGTGCGAGTTGAAGCCGAAACGACAAACACACTGGGAGAGTTTCGATTTGAAAAAGGTGACGGGTTTTCACAAAACTTTATTTTGAAGGGGCAATTTTTAACTTCCTGTTGATTTTTGCCGAAGGATGTCGATTATCGAAATGTAGGTTTAAGTCAGACCTACCTAGAAGTTTTTGTTTCATGTCTTTCCGACATTCCTACCGGAAGTTACAAGCAGTTTTGTCTGTGTTTTCTTCCTGGAAGCAGTTTTTTCTGTGTTTTATTAAAAAATTGCGCTACAGCGCAATTTTGAGTTTTTTTTTTTTTTTTTTCATTAGATTGCAATTTCTACCAGTCCTGATGTGTGTGCCAAGTTTGGTGAGTTTTGAAGCATTTTAAGGGGGTCAAATTGCAGCTCAAAGAGGCAAAAATAGCATTTTTTGCTAAAATTTTGCTTTGAATGAGTTTTTTGCAAAATTTCTGTTGATTTTGGGTATAGACATTTTTTATTGGAAATGTAGATCTCAGTCAGACCTACACGGAGGTTTTTGTTTCATGTCTCTACGACATTCCTAACGGAAGTTACAAGCAGTCTGTTTTTTTTTTCTTCCTAGGGGGCGCTATTGCGCAATTTTGATTTTTATGATTTGGCTCCCTAATATGTTGGGAGGCATGAAAGACGGACGTGTGTGTCAAATTTGGTGAGTTTTGAATATGTTAAGAGGGTGAAATTGGGGCGCGACGGTGCGGAAGAAAGAAAGAAAGAATAATAATAATAATAATAAAACGCAGCAGATTCAATAGGGTCCTTGCATGGCAAAGGACATGGATGTCCTTTGCCATTGCAGGGCGGACCCTAATAATAAGAAACGTTACAGATTCAATAGGGTCCTTGCATGGCAAAGGACATGGATGTCCTTTGCCATTGCAGGGCGGACCCTAATAAAGAATAATAATAAGAAACGTTACAGATTCAATAGGTCCTTGCCTTAGCAAAGGACATGGATGTCCTTTGCTGGCAGGGCGGACCCTAATAATAATAAGAAACGTTACAGATTCAATAGGGTCCTTGCATGGCAAAGGACATGGATGTCCTTTGCCATTGCAGGGCGGACCCTAATTAAAGCTGCAAGCAGCGTTGGTCGGGTCCGCCGTTGGCCGCCGCCGCCGCCGCCGTGTCCCGAGTCCCGATCTTAGTCAGACCAACATAGAGGTCTTTGTTTCATGTCTCTACGACATTCCTAACAGAAGTTACAAGCAGTTTTGTCTGGAAAAAGGTGACGGCTTTTTACAAAACTTTTATTTTGAAGGGGTAATTGCCAACTTCCTGTTGATTTTAACTGACAGATGCCACCTATCAAAATGTATGTCTAAGTGAGACCTACACAGAGGTTTTTGTTTCATGTCTGTCCGACGTTCCTACCAGAAGTTACAAGCAGTTTTATCCGTTTCCTCTTCCTAGGAGCAGTTTTTCTGTGTTTTTTTCAAAAATTGCAATAGAGCGCAATTTTGAGTTTTAAGGTTTGGTTTTTTCACTAGATCGCAATTTCTGCCAGTCCTGATGTGTGTGCCAAGTTTGGTGAGTTTTGAAGCATTTTAAGGGGGTCACATTAAAGCTCAAAGAGGCAAAAATAGCGTTTTTTGCGAAAATGTTGCTTAGAATGAGTTTTTGCTAAATTTCTGTTGATTTTGGGTATAGACCTTTTTAATTGGAAATGTAGGTCTTAGTCAGACCTACACAGAGGTTTTTGTTTCATGTCTCTACGACATTCCTAACGGAAGTTACAAGCAGTCTGTTTTTTGTCTCTTCCTATGGGGCGCTAGCTTGCAATTTTAATTTTTGGGGTTTGGTTGCTTAATAAGTTGGTCTGCCGCTCCATACCGATGTGTGTGTCAAATTTGGTGAGTTTTGAAGCATGTTAAGGGGGTCAAATTAGGGTGCGAAGGTGCGAGCGCGCCTTGGGTTGCTGTCCCCGAGCCCCACGGCAGGAGAAGCCTTGCTGCCACTATTTAATGCATTGTGAAAGTAATGCAGTTGTTGTATTGAAGTGAAAATATCAAGCTTCCTGTTGATTTTTGCCAAAGTATGTTAATTATTCAAATGTAGGTCTAGGTCAGACCTACATAGTGGTTTTTGTTTCATGTCTCTACGACATTCCTACCGGAAGTTACAAGCAGTTTTGTCTTTGTTTTCTTCCTAGGAGTAGTTTGTCTGTGTTGTATTCCTAGGGGGCGCTAGAGCACAATTTTGAGTTTTGGGGTTTGGTTTTTTTATCAGCTCGCAATTGTTGCCAGTCCTGATGTGTGTGCCAAGTTTGGTGTGTTTGGAAGCATTTTAAGGGGGTCAAATTACAGCTCAAATAGGCAAAAATGACATTTTTTCGGAAAATTTGCGCAGGGGTTCTTTGAAGGCGCATAAAATCAAAACCATAAAACTTATCACAACTTTGTCCGACCACTTTTTTTAAAAGGGTCCAATCTCTCTCCTGTGCGAGTTTGAAGCCGAAACGACAAACGCACTGGGAGGAGTTTCGATTTGAAAAAGGTGACGTGTTTTTACAAAACTTTTATTTTGAAGGGGTAATTGCCAACTTCCTGTTGATTATTTCTGCTAGCTGTCAATTACTAAAATGTAGGTCTTAATGAGACCTACATAGAAGTTTTTGTTTCATGTCTTTCCGGCATTCCTACCCGAAGTTACAAGCAGTTTTGTCTGTGGTCTCTTCCTGGAAGCAGTTTTTTCTGTGTTTTATTGAAAAATTGCGCTAGAGCACAATTTTGAGATTTTTTTTTTTTTTTTTCATTAGATCACAATTTCTGCCAGTCCTGATGTGTGTGCCAAGTTTGGTGAGTTTTGAAGCATTTTAAGGGGGTCAAATTGCAGCTCAAAGAGGCAAAAATAGCGTTTTTTGGCGAAAATTTTGCTTTGAAAGGGTTTTGCAAAATTTCTGTTGATTTTAGGTATAGGAGTTTCTGATGGGGAATTTAGGTCTAGGTCAGTTCTACATAGAGGATTTTGTTTCATGTCTCTACGACATTCCTACCGGAAGTTACAAGCAATTCTTTTTTTTTTTTTCGTAGGGGGCGCTAGCGCGCATTTTTCATTTTTGGGGTTTGGTTGCTTAATACGTGTTTTTGCCGAGCCTTACCGATGTGTGTGCCAAATTTGGTGAGTTTTGGAGCATGGTCAGTGGGTCAAATTAGGGTTCGAAGCTGCGGAAGAATAATAATAATTAAAGCTGCAAGCAGCGTTGGTCGGGTCCGCCGTTGGCCGCCGCCGCCGTGTCCCGAGTCCCGATCTTAGTCAGACCAACATAGAGGTCTTTGTTTCATGTCTCTACGACATTCCTAACAGAAGTTACAAGCAGTTTTGTCTGGAAAAAGGTGACGGCTTTTTACAAAACTTTTATTTTGAAGGGGTAATTGCCAACTTCCTGTTGATTTTAACTGAAAGATGCCACCTATCAAAATGTAGGTCTAAGTGAGACCTACACAGAGGTTTTTGTTTCATGTCTGTCCGACGTTCCTACCAGAAGTTACAAGCAGTTTTATCCGTTTCCTCTTCCTAGGAGCAGTTTTTCTGTGTTTTTTTCAAAAATTGCAATAGAGCGCAATTTTGAGGTTTAAGGTTTGGTTTTTTCACTAGATCGCAATTTCTGCCAGTCCTGATGTGTGTGCCAAGTTTGGTGAGTTTTGAAGCATTTTAAGGGGGTCAAATTAAAGCTCAAAGAGGCAAAAATAGCGTTTTTTGCGAAAATGTTGCTTTGAATGAGTTTTAGCAAAATTTCTGTTGATTTTGGGTATAGACCTTTTTGATTGGAAATGTAGGTCTTAGTCAGACCTACACAGAGGTTTTCGTTTCATGTCTCTACGACATTCCTAACGGAAGTTACAAGCAGTCTCTTTTTTGTCTCTTCCTAGGGGGCGCTAGCTTGCAATTTTAATTTTTGGGGTTTGGTTGCTTAATAAGTTGGTCTGCCGCTCCATACCGATGTGTGTGTCAATTTTGGTGAGTTTTGAAGCATGTTAAGGGGGTCAAATTAGGGTGTGAAGGTGCGAGCGCGCCTTGGGTTGCTGTCCCCGAGCCCCAGGGCTTAAGACGCCTTCGTCCCACTATTTAATGCATTGTGAAAGTAATGCAGTTGTTGTATTGAAGTGAAAATATCTAGCTTCCTGTTGATTTTTGCCAAAGTATGTCAATTATTCAAATGTAGGTCTAAGTCAGACCTACATAGTGGTTTTTGTTTCATGTCTCTACGACATTCCTACCGGAAGTTACAAGCAGTTTTGTCTTTGTTTTCTTCCTAGGAGCAGTTTGTCCGTGTTGTATTCCTAGGGGGCGCTAGAGCACAATTTTGAGTTTTGGAGTTTGGTTTTTTCATCAGCTCGCAATTGTTGCCAGTCCTGATGTGTGTGCCAAGTTTGGTGAGTTTTGAAGCATTTTAAGGGGGTCAAATTACAGCTCAAATAGGCAAAAATGACATTTTTTCGGAAAATTTGCGCAGGGGTTCTTTGAAGGCGCATAAAATCAAAACCATAAAACTTATCACAACTTTGTCCGACACTTTTTTTAAAAGGGTCCAATCTCTCTCCTGTGCGAGTTTGAAGCCGAAACGACAAACGCACTGGGAGGAGTTTCGATTTGAAAAAGGTGACGGGTTTTTACAAAACTTTTATTTTGAAGGGGTAATTGCCAACTTCCTGTTGATTATTTCTGCTAGCTGTCAATTACTAAAATGTAGGTCTTAATGAGACCTACATAGAAGTTTTTGTTTCATGTCTTTCCGGCATTCCTACCCGAAGTTACAAGCAGTTTTGTCTGTGGTTTCTTCCTGGAAGCAGTTTTTTCTGTGTTTTATTGAAAAATTGCGCTAGAGCACAATTTTGAGATTTTTTTTTTTTTTTTTTCATTAGATCACAATTTCTGCCAGTCCTGATGTGTGTGCCAAGTTTGGTGAGTTTTGAAGCATTTTAAGGGGGTCAAATTGCAGCTCAAAGAGGCAAAAATAGCGTTTTTTGGCGAAAATTTTGCTTTGAAAGGGTTTTGCAAAATTTCTGTTGATTTTAGGTATAGGAGTTTCTGATGGGGAATTTAGGTCTAAGTCAGACCTACATAGAGGATTTTGTTTCATGTCTCTACGACATTCCTACCGGAAGTTACAAGCAGTCTGTTTTTTTTTTTCGTAGGGGGCGCTAGCGCGCATTTTTCATTTTTGGGGTTTGTTGCTTAATACGTGTTTTTGCCGAGCCTTACCGATGTGTGTGCCAAATTTGGTGAGTTTTGAAGCATGGTCAGTGGGTCAAATTAGGGTTCAAAGCTGCGGAAGAATAATAATAATAATTAAAGCTGCAAGCAGCGTTGGTCGGGTCCGCCGTTGGCCGCCGCCGCCGCCGCCGTGTCCCGAGTCCCGATCTTAGTCAGACCAACATAGAGGTCTTTGTTTCATGTCTGTACGACATTCCTAACAGAAGTTCCAAGCAGTTTTGTCTGGAAAAAGGTGACAGCTTTTTACAAAACTTTTATTTTGAAGGGGTAATTGCCAACTTCCTGTTGATTTCAACTGAAGATGCCACCTATCAAAATGTAGGTCTAAGTGAGACCTACATTGAGGTTTTTGTTCATGTCTGTCCGACATTCCTACCAGAAGTTACAAGCAGTTTGATCTGTTTCCTCTTCCTAGGAGCAGTTTTCTGTGTTTTATTCAAAAATTGCAATAGAGTGCAATTTTGAGTTTTAAGGTTTGTTTTTTTCACTACATCGAAATTTTTGCCAGTCCTGATGTGTGTGCCAAGTTTGGTGAGTTTTGAAGCATTTTAAGGGGGTCAAATTTCAGTTCAAAGAGGCAAAAATTGACTTTTTGCGAAAATTTTGTTTGAAGGGGTTTTTGCCAACTTCCTGTTAATTTTTGCTATAGAAGTGTTTTGTTGGAAATGTAGGTATAAGTCAGACCTACATAGAGGTTTTTGTTTCATGTCTCTACGACATTCCCAACGGAAGTTACAAGCAGTCTGTTTTTTGTCTCTTCCTAGGGGGCGCTAGCACGCAATTTTCATTTTTGGGGTTTGGTTACCTAATAAGTTGGTCTGCCGCTCCATACCAATGTGTGTGTCAAATTTGGTGAGTTTTGAAGCATGTTAAGGGGGTCAAATTAGGGTATTGTCTGCGTTGTATTCCTAGGGGCGCTAGAGCACAATTTTGAGTTTTGGGGTTTGGTTTTTTCATCAACTCGCAATTGTTGCCAGTCCTGATGTGTGTGCCAAGTTTGGTGAGTTTTGAAGCATTTTAAGGGGGTCAAATTACAGCTCAAAGAGGCAAAAATGATATTTTTTTGGAAAATTTGCGCAGGGCGTCTTTGAAGGCGCGTAAAATCAAAACCTTAAAACTTATCAAAACTTTGATCTATACTTTTAATCAGAAGGGTCCAAACTCTCTTCTGAGCGAGTTTGAAGCCGAAACGACAAACGCGCTCAGAGGAGATAACTTTTGAAGAAAGGTGACGGGTTTTCACAAAACTTTTATTTTGAAGGGGTAATTGCCAACTTCCTGTTGATTTTTTCTGCTAGCTGTCAATTACTAAAATGTAGGTCTAAGTGAGACCTACATAGAAGTTTTTGTTTCATGTCTTTCCGGCATTCCTACCCGAAGTTACAAGCAGTTTTATCTGTGTTTTCTACCTGGAAGCAGTTTTTTCTGTGTTTTATTGAAAAATTGCGCTAAAGCGCAATTTTGAGTTTTTTTTTTTTTTTTTTCATTAGATTGCAATTTCTGCCAGTCCTGATGTGTCTTCCAAGTTTGGTGAGTTTTGAAGCATGTTAAGGGGGTCAAATTACAGCTCAAAGGGGCAAAAATAGCATTTTTTAGCGAAAATTTTGCTTTGAATGGGTTTTTGCCAAATTTCTGTTGATTTTAGGTATAGGCATTTCTAATGGGGAATCTAGGTCTAAGTCAGACCTACATAGAGGTTTTTGTTCGATGTCTTTACGACATTCCTAACGGAAGTTACAAGCAGTCTGTTTTTTTTTTTTCGTAGGGGGCGCTAGCGCGCATTTTTCATTTTTGGGGTTTGGTTGCTTAATATGTGTTTTTGCCAAGCCTTACCGATGTGTGTTTAAAATTTGGTGAGTTTTGGAGCATGGTCAGTGGGTCAAATTAGGGTTCAAAGTTGCGGAAGAATAATAATAATAATTAAAGCTGCAAGCAGCGTTGGTCGGGTCCGCCGTTGGCCGCCGCCGCCGCCGCCGTGTCCCGAGTCCCGATCTTAGTCAGACCTACATAGAAGTTTTTGTTTCATCACTCTACGACATTCCTAACAGAAGTTACAAGCAGTTTTGTCTGGAAAAAGGTGACGGCTTTTTACAAAACTTTTATTTTGAAGGGGTAATTGGCAACTTCCTGTTGATTTTAACTGAAAGATGCCAATTATCAAAATGTAGGTCTAAGTCAGACCTACACAGAGGTTTTTGTTTCATGTCTCTACGACATTCCTAACGGAAGTTACAAGCAGTCTGTTTTTTGTATCTTGCTAGGGGGCGCTAGCGCGCAATTTTCATTTTTGGGGTTTGGTTACCTAATATGTTGGTCTGCCGCTCCATACCGATGTGTGTGTCAACTTTGGTGGGTTTTGAAGCATGTTAAGGGGGTCAAATTAGGGTATTGTCTGTGTTGTATTCCTAGGGGGCGCTAGAGCACAAATTTGAGTTTTGGGGTTTGGTTTTTTCATTAGCTCGCAATTGTTGCCAGTCCTGATGTGTGTGCCAAGTTTGGTGAGTTTTGAAGCATTTTAAGGGGGTCAAATTACAGCTCAAAGAGGTAAAAATGATATGTGTTTGGAAAATTTGCGCAGGGGTTCTTTGAAGGCGCGTAAAATCCAAACCTTAGAACTTATCACAACTTTGTCCGACCACTTTTTTTAAAAGGGTTCAATCTCTCTCCTGTGCGAGTTTGAAGCCGAAACGACAAACGCACTGGGAGGAGTTTTGATTTGAAAAAGGTGACGGGTTTTCACGAAAACTTTTATTTTGAAGGGGTGATTGCCAACTTCCTGTTGATTTTTTCTGCTAGCTGTCAATTATTAAAATGTAGGTCTAAGTAAGACCTACATAGAAGTTTTTGTTTCATGTCTTTCCGACATTCCTACCGGAAGTTACAAGCAGTTTTGTCTGTGTTTTCATCCTAGAAGCAGTTTTTTCTGTGTTTCATTCCAAAAATTTTGTAGAGCGCAATTTTGAGTTTTAGAAAATTTTTTTTTCATTAGATCACAATTTCTTCCAGTCCTGATGTGTCTGCCAAGTTTGGTGAGTTTTGAAGCATTTTAAGGGGGTCAAATTGCAGCTCAAAGAGGCAAAAATAGCATTTTTTGCGAAAATTTTGCTTTGAATGAGTTTTTGCAACATTTCCGTTGATTTTGGGTATAGACATTTTTTATTGGAAATGTAGATCTCAGTCAGACCTACACAGAGGTTTTTGTTTCATGTCTCTACGACATTCCTAACGGAAGTTACAAGCAGTCTGTTTTTTGTTTCCTTTTAGGGGGCGCTAGAGCGCAATTTTCATTTTTGGGGTTTGGTTGCTTAATATGTTGTGGTGTCACGGTAGACCGACGCGTGTGTCAACTTTGGTGAGTTTTGAAGCATGTTAAGGGGGTGATGTTGGGGCGCGACGGAGCGGAATAATAAAGAATAATAATAATTAAAGCTGCAAGCAGCGTTGGTCGGGTCCGCCGTTGGCCGCCGCCGCCGCCGCCGTGTCCCGAGTCCCGATCTTAGTCAGACCAACATAGAGGTCTTTGTTTCATGTCTCTACGACATTCCTAACAGAAGTTACAAGCAGTTTTGTCTGGAAAAAGGTGACGGCTTTTTACAAAACTTTTATTTTGAAGGGGTAATTGGCAACTTCCTGTTGATTTTAACTGAAAGATGCCAATTATCAAAATGTAGGTCTAAGTCAGACCTACACAGAGGTTTTTGTTTCATGTCTCTACGACATTCCTAACGGAAGTTACAAGCAGTCTGTTTTTTGTATCTTCCTAGGGGGCGCTAGCGCGCAATTTTCATTTTTGGGGTTTGGTTACCTAATATGTTGGTCTGCCGCTCCATACCGATGTGTGTGTCAAATTTGGTGAGTTTTGAAGCATGTTAAGGGGGTCAAATTAGGGTATTGTCTGTGTTGTATTCCTAGGGGGCGCTAGAGCACAATTTTGAGTTTTGGGGTTTGGTTTTTTTATTAGCTCGCAATTGTTGCCAGTCCTGATGTGTGTGCCAAGTTTGGTGAGTTTTGAAGCATTTTAAGGGGGTCAAATTACAGCTCAAAGAGGTAAAAAGGATATTTTTTGGGAACATTTGCGCAGGGGTTCTTTGAAGGCGCGTAAAATCAAAACCTTAGAACTTATCACAATTTTGTCCGACCACTTTTTTTAAAAGGGTTCAATCTCTCTCCTGTGCGAGTTTGAACCCGAAACGACAAACGCACTGGGAGGAGTTTCGATTTGAAAAAGGTGACGGGTTTTTACAAAACTTTTATTTTGAAGGGGTAATTGCCAACTTCCTGTTGATTATTTCTGCTAGCTGTCAATTACTAAAATGTAGGTCTTAATGAGACCTACATAGAAGTTTTTGTTTCATGTCTTTCCGGCATTCCTACCCGAAGTTACAAGCAGTTTTGTCTGTGGTTTCTTCCTGGAAGCAGTTTTTTCTGTGTTTCATTGAAAAATTGCGCTAGAGCACAATGTTTAGATTTTTTTTTTTTTTTTTCATTAGATCACAATTTCTGCCAGTCCTGATGTGTGTGCCAAGTTTGGTGAGTTTTGAAGCATTTTAAGGGGGTCAAATTACAGCTCAAAGAGGCAAAATTAGCATTTTTTGCGAAAATTTTGCTTTGAAAGGGTTTTGCAAAATTTCTGTTGATTTTAGGTATAGGACTTTCTGATGGGGAATTTAGGTCTAGGTCAGTTCTACATAGAGGATTTTGTTTCATGTCTCTACGACATTCCTAACGGAAGTTACGAGCAATCTGTTTTTTGATTTTCGTAGGGGGCGCTAGAGCGCATTTTTCATTTTTCGGGTTTGGTTTTTTTATTAGATGGCAATTTTCGCCAGTTCTGATGAGTGTGTGAAATTTGGTGAGTTTTGGAGCATGGTCAGTGGGTCAAATTAAGGTTCAAAGAGGCGGCGGAATAATAATAATAATAATAATTAAAGCTGCAAGCAGCGTTGGTCGGGTCCGCCGTTGGCCGCAGCCGCCGCCGCCGTGTCCCGAGTCTTGATCTTAGTCAGACCAACATAGAGGTCTTTGTTTCATGTCTCTACGACATTCCTAACAGAAGTTACAAGCAGTTTTGTCTGGAAAAAGGTGATGGCTTTTTACAAAACTTTTATTTTGAAGGGGTAATTGGCAACTTCCTGTTGATTTTAACTGAAAGATGCCAATTATCAAAATGTAGGTCTAAGTCAGACCTACACAGAGGTTTTTGTTTCATGTCTCTACGACATTCCTAACGGAAGTTACAAGCAGTCTGTTTTTTGTATCTTCCTAGGGGGCGCTATCGCGCAATTTTCATTTTTGGGGTTTGGTTACCTAATATGTTGGTCTGCCGCTCCATACCGATGTGTGTGTCAAATTTGGTGAGTTTTGAAGCATGTTAAGGGGGTCAAATTAGGGTATTGTCTGTGTTGTATTCCTAGGGGGCGCTAGAGCACAATTTTGAGTTTTGGGGTTTGGTTTTTTCATCAGCTCGCAATTGTTGCCAGTCCTGATGTGTGTGCCAAGTTTGGTGAGTTTTGAAGCATTTTAAGGGGGTCAAATTACAGCTCAAAGAGGTAAAAATGATATGTTTTTGGAAAATTTGCGCAGGGGTTCTTTGAAGGCGCGTAAAATCAAAACCTTAGAACTTATCACAACTTTGTCCGACCACTTTTTTTAAAAGGGTTCAATCTCTCTCCTGTGCGAGTTTGAAGCCGAAACGACAAACGCACTGGGAGGAGTTTCGATTTGAAAAAGGTGACGGGATTTTACAAAACTTTTATTTTGAAGGGGTAATTGCCAACTTCCTGTTGATTATTTCTGCTAGCTGTCAATTACTAAAATGTAGGTCTTAATGAGACCTACATAGAAGTTTTTGTTTCATGTCTTTCCGGCATTCCTACCCGAAGTTAGAAGCAGTTTTGTCTGTGGTTTCTTCCTGGAAGCAGTTTTTTCTGTGTTTTATTGAAAAATTGCGCTAGAGCACAATTTTGAGATTTTTTTTTTTTTTTTTTCATTAGATCACAATTTCTGCCAGTCCTGATGTGTGTGCCAAGTTTGGTGAGTTTTGAAGCATTTTAAGGGGGTCAAATTACAGCTCAAAGAGGCAAAAATAGCGTTTTTTGGCAAAAATTTTGCTTTGAAAGGGTTTTGCAAAATTTCTGTTGATTTTAGGTATAGGAGTTTCTGATGGGGAATTTAGGTCTAGGTCAGTTCTACATAGAGGATTTTGTTTCATGTCTCTACGACATTCCTACCGGAAGTTACAAGCAGTCTGTTTTTTTTTTTTCGTAGGGGGCGCTAGCGCGCATTTTTCATTTTTGGGGTTTGGTTTTTTTATTAGATGGCAATTTTCGCCAGTTCTGATGAGTGTGTGAAATTTGGTGAGTTTTGGAGCATGGTCAGTGGGTCAAATTAAGGTTCAAAGAGGCGGCGGAATAATAAGAATAATTAAAGCTGCAAGCAGCGTTGGTCGGGTCCGCCGTTGGCCGCCGCCGCCGCCGCCGTGTCCCGAGTCCCGATCTTAGTCAGACCAACATAGAGGTCTTTGTTTCATGTCTCTACGACATTCCTAACAGAAGTTACAAGCAGTTTTGTCTGGAAAAAGGTGACGGCTTTTTACAAAACTTTTATTTTGAAGGGGTAATTGCCAACTTCCTGTTGATTTTAACTGAAAGATGCCACCTATCAAAATGTAGGTTTAAGTGAGACCTACACAGAGGTTTTTGTTTCATGTCTGTCCGACGTTCCTACCAGAAGTTACAGGCAGTTTTATCCGTTTCCTCTTCCTAGGAGCAGTTTTTCTGTGTTTTTTTCAAAAATTGCAATAGAGCGCAATTTTGAGTTTTAAGGTTTGGTTTTTTCACTAGATCGCAATTTCTGCCAGTCCTGATGTGTGTGCCAAGTTTGGTGAGTTTTGAAGCATTTTAAGGGGGTCAAATTAAAGCTCAAAGAGGCAAAAATAGCGTTTTTTGCGTAAATGTTGCTTTGAATGAGTTTTTGCAAAATTTCTGTTGATTTTGGGTATAGACATTTTTTATTGGAAATGTAGGTCTTAGTCAGACCTACACAGAGGTTTTTGTTTCATGTCTCTACGACATTCCTAACGGAAGTTACAAGCAGTCTGTTTTTTGTCTCTTCCTAGGGGGCGCTAGCGCGCAATTTTCATTTTTGGGGTTTGGTTGCTTAATAAGTTGGTCTGCTGCTTCATACCGATGTGTGTGTCAATTTTGGTGAGTTTTGAAGCATGTTAAGGGGGTCAAATTAGGGTGCGAAGGCGCGAACGCGCCTTGGGTTGCTGTCCCCGAGCCCCACGGCAGGAGAAGCCTTGGTGACACTATTTAATGCATTGTGAAAGTAATGCAGTTGTTGTATTGAAGTGAAAATATCAAGCTTCCTGTTGATTTTTGCCAAAGTATGTTAATTATTGAAATGTAGGTCTAAGTCAGACCTACATAGTGGTTTTTGTTTCATGTCTCTACGACATTCCTACCGGAAGTTACAAGCAGTTTTGTCTTTGTTTTCTTCCTAGGAGCAGTTTGTCTGTGTTGTATTCCTAGGGGGCGCTAGAGCACAATTTTGAGTTTTGGAGTTTGGTTTTTTTATCAGCTCGCAATTGTTGCCAGTCCTGATGTGTGTGCCAAGTTTGGTGAGTTTTGAAGCATTTTAAGGGGGTCAAATTACAGCTCAAAGAGGCAAAAATGACATTTTTTAGGAAACTTTGCGCAGGGCGTCTTTGAAGGCGCGTAAAATCAAACCCTTAAAACTTATCACAATTTTGTCCGACCACTTTTTTTAAAAGGGTTCAATCTCTCTCCTGTGCGAGTTTGAAGCCGAAACGACAAACGCACTGGGAGGAGTTTCGATTTGAAAAAGGTGACGGGTTTTCACGAAAACTTTTATTTTGAAGGGGTAATTGCCAACTTCCTGTTGATTATTTCTGCTAGCTGTCAATTATTAAAATGTAGGTCTAAGTAAGACCTACATAGAAGTTTTTGTTTCATGTCTTTCCGACATTCCTACCGGAAGTTACAAGCAGTTTTGTCTGTGTTTTCTTCCTAGAAGCAGTTTTTTCTGTGTTTCATTCAAAAAATTTTGTAGAGCGCAATTTTGAGTTTTATGATTTTTTTTTTTCATTAAATCACAATTTCTCCCAGTCCTGATGTGTGTGCCAAGTTTGGTGAGTTTTGAAGCATTCTAAGGGGGTCAAATTACAGCTCAAAGAGGCAAAAATAGCATTTTTTGTGAAAATTTTGCTTTGAATGGGTTTTTGCAAAATTTCTGTAAATTTTTGCCCTAGAATATACAATTATGAAATTTAGGTCGAAGTCAGACCTACATAGAGGTTTTTGTTTCATGTCTCTACGACATTCCTAACGGAAGTTACAAGCAGTCTCTTTTTTTTTTCTTCCTAGGGGGCGCTATTGCGCAATTTTGATTTTTATGATTTGGCTCCCTAATATGTTGGGAAGGCATGAAAGACCGACGTGTGTGTCAAATTTGGTGAGTTTTGAAATATGTTAAGAGGGTGAAATTGGGGCGCGACGGTGCGGAAGAAAGAAAGAAAGAATAATAAAACGCAGCAGATTCAATAGGGTCCTTGCATGGCAAAGGACATGGATGTCCTTTGCCATTGCAGGGCGGACCCTAATAATAAAACGCTACAGATTCAATAGGGTCCTTGCATGGCAAAGGACATGGATGTCCTTTGCCATTGCAGGGCGGACCCTAATTAAAGCTGCAAGCAGCGTTGGTCGGGTCCGCCGTTGGCCGCCGCCGCCGCCGCCGTGTCCCGAGTCCCGATCTTAGTCAGACCTCCATAGAAGTTTTTGTTTCATCACTCTACGACATTCCTAACAGAATTTACAAGCAGTTTTATCAGTTTATTTTCCTAGGGGGCGCTAGAGCACAATTTTCATTTTTGGGGTTTGGTTTTTTTATTGGATGGCAATTTTCACCAGTCCTGATGTGTGTGTAAAATTTGGTGAGTTTTGAAGCATGTTAAGGGGGTCAAATTACAGATTTGCGTTTCTGGATGTTGTTGATAAATGGCTTTCACTTGGCATTGTATAGCTTTAACTTGCACTTTGAAGCATTTGAAGGGGGTCAAATATCAGTTCAAAGAGGCAAAAAAAGGCATTTTTTGCAAAAATGTTGTTTTGAAGGGGTTTTTGTCAACTTCCTGTTGATTTTAGGTATAGAAGTGTTTAACGGAAATTTAGATTTAAGTCAGACCTACATAGAGGTTTTTGTTTCATGTCTCTACGACATTCCTAACGGAAGTTACAAGCAGTCTGTTTTTTGTCCCTTCCTAGGGGGCGATAGCACGCAATTTTCATTTTTGGGGTTTGGTTGCTTAATAAGTTGGTCTGCCGCTCCATACCGACGTGTGTGTCAAATTTGGGGAGTTTTGAAGCATGTTAAGGGGGTCAAATTACAGATTGCCGTTTCTGGATGTTGTTGATAAATGGCTTTCACTTGGCATTGTATAGCTTTAACTTGCACTTTGAAGATTTTAAGGGGGTCAAATATCAGTTCAAAGAGGCAAAAAAGGCATTTTTTGCAAAAAATTTGTTTTGAAGGGGTTTTTGTCAACTTCCTGTTGATTTTAGGTATAGAAGTGTTTAACGGAAATGTAGGTCTAAGTCAGACCTACATAGAGGTTTTTGTTTCATGTCCCTACGACATTCCTAACGGAAGTTACAAGCAGTCTGTTTTTTGTCTCTTCCTAGGTGGCGCTAGCGCGCAATTTTCATTTTTGGTATTTGGTTGCTTAATAAGTTGGTCTGCCGCTCCATACCGATGTGTGAATCAAATTTGGTGAGTTTTGAAGCATGTTAAGGGGGTCAAATTAGGGTATTGTCTGTGTTGTATTCCTAGGGGGCGCTAGAACACAATTTTGAGTTTTGGGGTTTGGTTTTTTCATTAGCTCGCAATTGTTGCCAGTCCTGATGTGTGTGCCAAGTTTGGTGAGTTTTGAAGCAAGTTAAGGGGGTCAAATAAGGGTGCGAAAGTGCGAGCGCGCCTTGGGTTGCTGCCCCCGAGCCCCACGGCAGGAGAAGCCTTGGTGACACTATTTAATGCATTGTGAAAGTAATGCAGTTTTTGTATTGAAGTGAAAATATCAAGCTTCCTGTTGATTTTTGCCAAAGTATGTTAATTATTCAAATGTAGGTCTAAGTCAGACCTACATAGTGGTTTTTGTTTCATGTCTCTCTGACATTCCTACCGGAAGTTACAAGCAGTTTTGTATTTGTTTCTTCCTAGGAGCAGTTTGTCTGTGTTGTATTCCTAGGGGGCGCTAGAGCACAATTTTGAGTTTTGGGGTTTGGTTTTTTCATTAGCTCGCAATTGTTGCCAGTCCTGATGTGTGTACCAAGTTTGGTGAGTTTTGAAGCATTTTAAGGGGGTCAAATTACAGCTCAAAGAGGCAAAAACGAAATTTTTTACGAAAATTTGCGCAGGGGTTCTTTGAAGGCGCGTAAAATCAAACCCTTAAAACTTATCACAATTTTGTCCGACCACTTTTTTTAAAAGGGTTCAATCTCTCTCCTGTGCAAGTTTGAAGCCGAAACGACAAACGCACTGGGAGGAGTTTCGATTTGAAAAAGGTGACGGGTTTTCACGAAAACTTTTATTTTGAAGGGGTAATTGCCAACTTCCTGTTGATTTTTTCTGCTAGCTGTCAATTATTAAAATGTAGGTCTAAGTAAGACCTACATAGAAGTTTTTGTTTCATGTCTTTCCGACATTCCTACCGGAAGTTACAAGCAGTTTTGTCTGTGTTTTCTTCCTAGAAGCAGTTTTTTCTGTGTTTCATTCCAAAAATTTTGTAGAGCGCAATTTTGAGTTTTAGAAATTTTTTTTTTCATTAGATCACAATTTCTGCCAGTCCTGATGTGTCTGCCAAGTTTGGTGAGTTTTGAAGCATTTTAAGGGGGTCAAATTACAGCTCAAAGAGGCAAAAATAGCATTTTTGGCGAAAATTTTGCTTTGAAAGGGTTTTGCAAAATTTCTGTTGATTTTAGGTATAGGAGTTTCTGATGGGGAATTTAGGTCTCGGTCAGTTCTACATAGAGGATTTTGTTTCATGTCTCTACGACATTCCTACCGGAAGTTACAAGCAATCCATTTTTTGTCTTTTCCTAGGGGGCGCTAGAGCGCAATTTTGATTTTTCTGGTTCGGCTCCCTAATATGTTGGGAAGAAACTCCTCACCGACGCGTGTGTCAAATTTGGTGTGCTTTGAGGCATGGTCAGTGGGTCAAAATACAGCGCATAGGCGAGTATCGGTGCGGAAGAAAGAAAGAATAATAATAAGAATAATAATTAAAGCTGCAAGCAGCGTTGGTCGGGTCCGCCGTTGGCCGCCGCCGCCGCCGCCGTGTCCCGAGTCCCGATCTTAGTCAGACCTACATAGAAGTTTTTGTTTCATCACTCTACGACATTCCTAACAGAAGTTACAAGCAGTTTTGTCTGGAAAAAGGTGACGGCTTTTTACAAAACTTTTATTTTGAAGGGGTAATTGGCAACTTCCTGTTGATTTTAACTGAAAGATGCCAATTATCAAAATGTAGGTCTAAGTCAGACCTACACAGAGGTTTTTGTTTCATGTCTCTACGACATTCCTAACGGAAGTTACAAGCAGTCTGTTTTTTGTATCTTCCTAGGGGGCGCTAGCGCGCAATTTTAATTTTTGGGGTTTGGTTACCTAATATGTTGGTCTGCCGCTCCATACCGATGTGTGTGTCAAATTTGGTGAGTTTTGAAGCATGTTAAGGGGGTCAAATTAGGGTATTGTCTGTGTTGTATTCCTAGGGGGCGCTAGAGCACACATTTGAGTTTTGAGGTTTGGTTTTTTCATTAGCTTGCAATTTCTGCCAGTCCTGATGTGTGTGCCAAGTTTGGTGAGTTTTGAAGCATTTTAAGGGGGTCAAATTACAGCTCAAAGAGGTAAAAAGGATATTTTTGGGGAAAATTTGCGCAGGGGTTCTTTGAAGGCACATAAAATCAAAACCATAAAACTTATCACAATTTTGTCCGACCACTTTTTTTAAAAGGGTTCAATCTCTCTCCTGTGCGAGTTTGAAGCCGAAACGACAAACGCACTGGGAGGAGTTTCGATTTGAAAAAGGTGACGGGTTTTTACAAAACTTTTATTTTGAAGGGGTAATTGCCAACTTCCTGTTGATTATTTCTGCTAGCTGTCAATTACTAAAATGTAGGTCTTAATGAGACCTACATAGAAGTTTTTGTTTCATGTCTTTCCGGCATTCCTACCCGAAGTTACAAGCAGTTTTGTCTGTGGTTTCTTCCTGGAAGCAGTTTTTCCGTGTTTTATTGAAAAATTGCGCTAGAGCACAATTTTGAGATTTTTTTTTTTTTTTTTTCATTAGATCACAATTTCTGCCAGTCCTGATGTGTGTGCCAAGTTTGGTGAGTTTTGAAGCATGTTAAGGGGGTCAAATTACAGCTCAAAGAGGCAAAATTAGCATTTTTTGCGAAAATTTTGCTTTGAAAGGGTTTTGCAAAATTTCTGTTGATTTTAGGTATAGGACTTTCTGATGGGGAATTTAGGTCTAGGTCAGTTCTACATAGAGGATTTTGTTTCATGTCTCTACGACATTCCTAACGGAAGTTACGAGCAATCTGTTTTTTGATTTTCGTAGGGGGCGCTAGAGCGCATTTTTCATTTTTCGGGTTTGGTTTTTTTATTAGATGGCAATTTTCGCCAGTTCTGATGAGTGTGTGAAATTTGGTGAGTTTTGGAGCATGGTCAGTGGGTCAAATTAAGGTTCAAAGAGGCGGCGGAATAATAATAATAATTAAAGCTGCAAGCAGCGTTGGTCGGGTCCGCCGTTGGCCGCCGCCGCCGCCGCCGTGTCCCGAGTCTCGATCTTAGTCAGACCTACATAGAAGTTTTTGTTTCATCACTCTACGACATTCCTAACAGAATTTACAAGCAGTTTTGTCTGGAAAAAGGTGACGGCTTTTTACAAAACTTTTATTTTGAAGGGGTAATTGGCAACTTCCTGTTGATTTTAACTGAAAGATGCCAATTATCAAAATGTAGGTCTAAGTCAGACCTACACAGAGGTTTTTGTTTCATGTCTCTACGACATTCCTAACGGAAGTTACAAGCAGTCTGTTTTTTGTATCTTCCTAGGGGGCGCTATCGCGCAATTTTTATTTTTGGGGTTTGGTTACCTAATAAGTTGGTCTGCCGCTCCATACCAATGTGTGTGCCAAATTTGGTGAGTTTTGAAGCATGTTAAGGGGGTCAAATTAGGGTGCGAAGGTGCGAGCGCGCCTTGGGTTGCTGTCCCCGAGCCCCACGGCAGGTGAAGCCTTGCTGCCACTATTTAATGCATTGTGAAAGTAATGCAGTTGTTGTATTGAAGTGAAAATATCAAGCTTCCTGTTGATTTTTGCCAAAGTATGTTAATTATTCAAATGTAGGTCTAGGTCAGACCTACATAGTGGTTTTTGTTTCATGTCTCTACGACATTCCTACCGGAAGTTACAAGCAGTTTTGTCTTTGTTTTCTTCCTAGGAGCAGTTTGTCCGTGTTGTATTCCTAGGGGGCGCTAGAGCACAATTTTGAGTTTTGGAGTTTGGTTTTTTCATCAGCTCGCAATTGTTGCCAGTCCTGATGTGTGTGCCAAGTTTGGTGAGTTTGGAAGCATTTTAAGGGGGTCAAATTACAGCTCAAAGAGGCAAAAATGACATTTTTTCGGAAAATTTGCGCAGGGGTTCTTTGAACGCGCGTAAAATCAAAACCGGAAAACTTATCACAATTTTGTCCGACCACTTTTTTTAAAAGGGTTCAATCTCTCTCCTGTGCGAGTTTGAAGCCGAAACGACAAACGCACTGGGAGGAGTTTCGATTTGAAAAAGGTGACGGGTTTTCACGAAAACTTTTATTTTGAAGGGGTAATTGCCAACTTCCTGTTGATTTTTTCTGCTAGCTGTCAATTATTAAAATGTAGGTCTAAGTAAGACCTACATAGAAGTTTTTGTTTCATGTCTTTCCGACATTCCTACCGGAAGTTACAAGCAGTTTTGTCTGTGTTTTCTTCCTAGAAGCAGTTTTTTCTGTGTTTCATTCCAAAAATTTTGTAGAGCGCAATTTTGAGTTTTAGAAATTTTTTTTTTCATTAGATCACAATTTCTGCCAGTCCTGATGTGTCTGCCAAGTTTGGTGAGTTTTGAAGCATTTTAAGGGGGTCAAATTACAGCTCAAAGAGGCAAAAATAGCATTTTAGGCGAAAATTTTGCTTTGAAAGGGTTTTGCAAAATTTCTGTTGATTTTAGGTATAGGAGTTTCTGATGGGGAATTTAGGTCTAGGTCAGTTCTACATAGAGGATTTTGTTTCATGTCTCTACGACATTCCTACCGGAAGTTACAAGCAATCCATTTTTTGTCTTTTCCTAGGGGGCGCTAGAGCGCAATTTTGATTTTTCTGGTTCGGCTCCCTAATATGTTGGGGAGAAACTCCTCACCGACGCGTGTGTCAAATTTGGTGTGCTTTGAGGCATGGTCAGTGGGTCAAAATACAGCGCATATGCGAGTATCGGTGCGGAAGAAAGAAAGAATAATAATAATAATAATAATAATAAAACGCAGCAGATTCAATAGGGTCCTTGCATGGCAAAGGACATGGATGTCCTTTGCCATTGCAGGGCGGACCCTAATAATAAAGAAAGAATAAAACGCAGCAGATTCAATAGGGTCCTTGCCTTAGCAAAGGACATGGATGTCCTTTGCTGGCAGGGCGGACCCTAATAAACGCAGCAGATTCAATAGGGTCCTTGCATGGCAAAGGACATGGATGTCCTTTGCCATTGCAGGGCGGACCCTAATAATAAAACGCTACAGATTCAATAGGGTCCTTGCCTTAGCAAAGGACATGGATGTCCTTTGCTGGCAGGGCGGACCCTAATAAGAAAACGTTACAGATTCAATAGGGTCCTTGCATGGCAAAGGACATGGATGTCCTTTGCCATTGCAGGGCGGACCCTAATTAAAGCTGCAAGCAGCGTTGGTCGGGTCCGCCGTTGGCCGCCGCCACCGCCGCCGCCGCCGCCGTGTCCCGAGTCCCGATCTTAGCCAGACCAACATAGAGGTCTTTGTTTCATGTCTCTACGACATTCCTAACAGAAGTTACAAGCAGTTTTGTCTGGAAAAAGGTGACGGCTTTTTACAAAACTTTTATTTTGAAGGGGTAATTGCCAACTTCCTGTTGATTTTAACTGACAGATGCCACCTATCAAAATGTAGGTCTAAGTGAGACCTACACAGAGGTTTTTGTTTCATGTCAGTCCGACGTTCCTACCAGAAGTTACAAGCAGTTTTATCCGTTTCCTCTTCCTAGGAGCAGTTTTTATGTGTTTTTTTCAAAAATTGCAATAGAGCGCAATTTTGAGTTTTAAGGTTTGGTTTTTTCACTAGATCGCAATTTCTGCCAGTCCTGATGTGTGTGCCAAGTTTGGTGAGTTTTGAAGCATTTTAAGGGGGTCAAATTAAAGCTCAAAGAGGCAAAAATAGCGGTTTTTTGCGAAAATGTTGCTTTGAATGAGTTTTTGCAAAATTTCTGTTGATTTTGGGTATAGACCTTTTTAATTGGAAATGTAGGTCTTAGTCAGACCTACACAGAGGTTTTTGTTTCATGTCTCTACGACATTCCTAACGGAAGTTACAAGCAGTCTGTTTTTTGTCTCTTCCTATGGGGCGCTAGCTTGCAATTTTAATTTTTGGGGTTTGGTTGCTTAATAAGTTGGTCTGCTGCTCCATACCGATGTGTGTGTCAATTTTGGTGAGTTTTGAAGCATGTTAAGGGGGTCAAATTAGGGTGCGAAGGTGCGAGCGCGCCTTGGGTTGCTGTCCCCGAGCCCCACGGCAGGAGAAGCCTTGCTGCCACTATTTAATGCATTGTGAAAGTAATGCAGTTGTTGTATTGAAGTGAAAATATCAAGCTTCCTGTTGATTTTTGCCAAAGTATGTTAATTATTCAAATGTAGGTCTAGGTCAGACCTACATAGTGGTTTTTGTTTCATGTCTCTACGACATTCCTACCGGAAGTTACAAGCAGTTTTGTCTTTGTTTTCTTCCTAGGAGTAGTTTGTCTGTGTTGTATTCCTAGGGGGCGCTAGAGCACAATTTTGAGTTTTGGGGTTTGGTTTTTTCACTAGATCGCAATTTCTGCCAGTCCTGATGTGTGTGCCAAGTTTGGTGTGTTTGGAAGCATTTTAAGGGGGTCAAATTACAGCTCAAAGAGGCAAAAATGACATTTTTTCGGAAAATTTGCGCAGGGGTTCTTTGAACGCGCGTAAAATCAAAACCGGAAAACTTATCACAATTTTGTCCGACCACTTTTTTTAAAAGGGTTCAATCTCTCTTCTGTGCGAGTTTGAAGCCGAAACGACAAACGCACTGGGAGGAGTTTCGATTTGAAAAAGGTGACGGGTTTTCACGAAAACTTTTATTTTGAAGGGGTAATTGCCAACTTCCTGTTGATTTTTTCTGCTAGCTG
Organism: Nerophis ophidion; assembly: GCF_033978795.1. Classification (NCBI taxonomy): domain Eukaryota; kingdom Metazoa; phylum Chordata; class Actinopteri; order Syngnathiformes; family Syngnathidae; genus Nerophis; species Nerophis ophidion. The sequence goes on from NC_084618.1 coordinate 49,799,181, forward strand.
TCAATTATTAAAATGTAGGTCTAAGTAAGACCTACATAGAAGTTTTTGTTTCATGTCTTTCCGACATTCCTACCGGAAGTTACAAGCAGTTTTGTCTGTGTTTTCTTCCTAGAAGCAGTTTTTTCTGTGTTTCATTCCAAAAATTTTGTAGAGCGCAATTTTGAGTTTTAGAATTTTTTTTTTTCATTAGATCACAATTTCTGCCAGTCCTGATGTGTCTGCCAAGTTTGGTGAGTTTTGAAGCATTTTAAGGGGGTCAAATTACAGCTCAAAGAGGCAAAAATAGCATTTTTGGCGAAAATTTTGCTTTGAAAGGGTTTTGCAAAATTTCTGTTGATTTTAGGTATAGGAGTTTCTGATGGGGAATTTAGGTCTCGGTCAGTTTTACATAGGGGATTTTGTTTCATGTCTCTACGACATTCCTACCGGAAGTTACAAGCAATCCATTTTTTGTCTTTTCCTAGGGGGCGCTAGAGCGCAATTTGGATTTTTCTGGTTCGGCTCCCTAATATGTTGGGAAGAAACTCCTCACCGACGCGTGTGTCAAATTTGGTGTGCTTTGAGGCATGGTCAGTGGGTCAAAATACAGCGCATAGGCGAGTATCGGTGCGGAATAAAGAAAGAATAATAATAATTAAAGCTGCAAGCAGCGTTGGTCGGGTCCGCCGTTGGCCGCCGCCGCCGCCGCCGTGTCCCGAGTCCCGATCTTAGTCAGACCAACATAGAGGTCTTTGTTTCATGTCTCTACGACATTCCTAACAGAAGTTACAAGCAGTTTTGTCTGGAAAAAGGTGACGGCTTTTTACAAAACTTTTATTTTGAAGGGGTAATTGCCAACTTCCTGTTGATTTCAACTGAAAGATGCCAATCATCAAAATGTAGGTGTAAGTGAGACCTACATAGAGTTTTTTGTTTCATGTCTGTCCGACGTTCCTACCAGAAGTTACAAGCAGTTTTATCCGTTTCCTCTTCCTAGGAGCAGTTTTTCTGTGTTTTTTTCAAAAATTGCAATAGAGCGCAATTTTGAGTTTTAAGGTTTGGTTTTTTCACTAGATCGCAATTTCTGCTAGTCCTGATGTGTGTGCCAAGTTTGGTGAGTTTTGAAGCATTTTAAGGGGGTCAAATTGCAGCTCAAAGAGGCAAAAATAGCATTTTTTTGTGAAAATTTTGCTTTGAATGAGTTTTTGCAAGATTTCTGTTGATTTTGGGTATAGACATTTTTTATTGGAAATGTAGGTCTAAGTCAGACCTACACAGAGGTTTTTGTTTCATGTCTCTACGACATTCCTGACGGAAGTTACAAGCGATTTGTTTTTGTTTTTTGCTAGGGGGCGCTAGCGCGCAATTTTCAATTTTGGGGTTTGGTTGCTTAATATGTTGGGGAGCGACACCGTACCGACGTGTCTGTCAACTTTGGTGAGTTTTGAAGCATGTTAAGGGGGTCAAATTAGGGTATTGTTTGTGTTGTATTCCTAGGGGGCGCTAGAGCACAATTTTGAGTTTTTGGGTTTGGTTTTTTCATTAACTCGCAATTGTTGCCAGTCCTGATGTGTGTGCCAAGTTTGGTGAGTTTTGAAGCATTTTAAGGGGGTCAAATTACAGCTCAAAGAGGTAAAAATGATATTTTTTGGGAAAATTTGCGCAGGGGTTCTTTGAAGGCGCGTAAAATCAAAACCTTAGAACTTATCACAACTTTGTCCGACCACTTTTTTTAAAAGGGTTCAATCTCTCTCCTGTGCGAGTTTGAAGCCGAAACGACAAACGCACTGGGAGGAGTTTCGATTTGAAAAAGGTGACGGGTTTTTACAAAACTTTTATTTTGAAGGGGTAATTGCCAACTTCCTGTTGATTATTTCTGCTAGCTGTCAAATACTAAAATGTAGGTCTTAATGAGACCTACATAGAAGTTTTTGTTTCATGTCTTTCCGGCATTCCTACCCGAAGTTACAAGCAGTTTTGTCTGTTGTTTCTTCCTGGAAGCAGTTTTTTCTGTGTTTTATTGAAAAATTAAGCTAGAGCGCAATTTTGAGTTTTTTTTTTTTTTTTTTTCATTAGATTGCAATTTCTGCCAGTCCTGATGTGTCTGCCAAGTTTGGTGAGTTTTGAAGCATTTTAAGGGGGTCAAATTACAGCTCAAAGAGGCAAAAATAGCATTTTTTTGCAAAAATTTTGCTTTGAATGGGTTTTTGCAAAATTTCTGTTGATTTTTGCCCGAGAACATACTATTATGAAATGTAGGTCTAAGTCAAATTTACATAGAGGTTTTCGTTTCACGTCTCTACGACATTCCTAACGGAAGTTACAAGCAGTTTTTTTTTTTTTTTTCATAGGGGGCGCTAGCGCGCAATTTTGTATTTTGGGGTTTGGTTGCTTAATATGTGTTTTTGCCAAGCCTTACCGATGTGTGTTTAAAATTTGGTGAGTTTTGGAGCATGGTCAGTGGGTCAAATTAGGGTTCGAAGCTGCGGAATAATAATAATAATAATAAAGCTGCAAGCAGCGTTGGTCGGGTCCGCCGTTGGCCGCCGCCGCCGCCGCCGTGTCCCGAGTCCCGATCTTAGTCAGACCAACATAGAGGTCTTTGTTTCATGTCTCTACGACATTCCTAACAGAAGTTACAAGCAGTTTTGTCTGGAAAAAGGTGACGGCTTTTTACAAAACTTTTATTTTGAAGGGGTAATTGCCAACTTCCTGTTGATTTCAACTGAAAGATGCCAATCATCAAAATGTAGGTCTAAGTGAGACCTACATAGAGGTTTTTGTTTCATGTCTGTCCGACGTTCCTACCAGAAGTTACAAGCAGTTTTATCCGTTTCCTCTTCCTAGGAGCAGTTTTTCTGTGTTTTTTTCAAAAATTGCAATAGAGCGCAATTTTGAGTTTTAAGGTTTGTTTTTTTCACTAGATCGCAATTTCTGCCAGTCCTGATGTGTGTGCCAAGTTTGGTGAGTTTTGAAGCATTTTAAGGGGGTCAAATTGCAGCTCAAAGAGGCAAAAATAGCATTTTTTTGCGAAAATTTTGCTTTGAATGAGTTTTTGCAAGATTTCTGTTGATTTTGGGTATAGACATTTTTTATTGGAAATGTAGGTCTTAGTCAGACCTACACAGAGGTTTTTGTTTCATGTCTCTACGACATTCCTGACGGAAGTTACAAGCGATTTGTTTTTGTTTTTTGCTAGGGGGCGCTAGCGCGCAATTTTCATTTTTGGGGTTTGGTTGCTTAATATGTTGGGGAGGGACACCGTACCGACGTGTGTGTCAACTTTGGTGAGTTTTGAAGCATGTTAAGGGGGTCAAATTAGGGTATTGTCTGTGTTGTATTCCTAGGGGGCGCTAGAGCACAATTTTGAGTTTTGGGGTTTGGTTTTTTTATCAGCTCGCAATTTCTGCCAGTCCTGATGTGTGTGCCAAGTTTGGTGAGTTTTGAAGCATTTTAAGGGGGTCAAATTACAGCTCAAAGAGGTAAAAATTATCTTTTTTAGGAAAATTTGCGCAGGGGATCTTTGAAGGCGCGTAAAATCAAACCCTTAAAACTTATCACAATTTTGTCCGACCACTTTTTTTAAAAGGGTTCAATCTCTCTCCTGTGCGAGTTTGAAGCCGAAACGACAAACGCACTGGGAGGAGTTTCGATTTGAAAAAGGTTACGGGTTTTCACGAAAACTTTTATTTTGAAGGGGTAATTGCCAATTTCCTGTTGATTTTTTCTGCTAGCTGTCAATTATTAAAATGTAGGTCTAAGTAAGACCTACATAGAAGTTTTTGTTTCATGTCTTTCCGACATTCCTACCGGAAGTTACAAGCAGTTTTGTCTATGTTTTCTTCCTGGAAGCAGTTTTTTCTGTGTTTTATTCAAAAATTGCACTAGAGCGCAATTTTGAGTATTTTTTTTTTTTTTTTTCATTAGATCGCAATTTCTGCCAGTTCTGATGTGTGTGCCAAGTTTGGTGAGTTTTGAAGCATTTTAAGGGGGGCAAATTACAGCTCAAAGAGGCAAAAATTGCATTTTTTGTGAAAATTTGGCTTTGAATGGGTTTTTGAAAATTTTTTGTTGATTTTGGCCCCAGAAGATACAATTATGGAATTTAGGTCTAAGTCAGACCTACATAGAGGTTTTTGTTTCATGTCTCTACGACATTCCTACCGGAAGTTACAAGCAGTCTGTTTTTTTTTTTTCCTAGGGGGCGCTAGAGCGCAATTTTCATTTTTGGGGTTTGGTTGCTTAATAGGTTGTGGTGTCACGGTAGACCGACGCGTGTGTCAACTTTGGTGAGTTTTGAAGCATGTTAAGGGGGTGATGTTGGGGCGCGACGGTGCGGAATAAAGAAAGAAAGAAAGAATAATAATTAAAGCTGCAAGCAGCGTTGGTCGGGTCCGCCGTTGGCCGCCGCCGCCGCCGCCGTGTCCCGAGTCCCGATCTTAGTCAGACCAACATAGAGGTCTTTGTTTCATGTCTCTACGACATTCCTAACAGAAGTTACAAGCAGTTTTGTCTGGAAAAAGGTGACGGCTTTTTACAAAACTTTTATTTTGAAGGGGTAATTGCCAACTTCCTGTTGATTTCAACTGAAAGATGCCAATCATCAAAATGTAGGTGTAAGTGAGACCTACATAGAGTTTTTTGTTTCATGTCTGTCCGACGTTCCTACCAGAAGTTACAAGCAGTTTTATCCGTTTCCTCTTCCTAGGAGCAGTTTTTCTGTGTTTTTTTCAAAAATTGCAATAGAGCGCAATTTTGAGTTTTAAGGTTTGGTTTTTTCACTAGATCGCAATTTCTGCCAGTCCTGATGTGTGTGCCAAGTTTGGTGAGTTTTGAAGCATTTTAAGGGGGTCAAATTGCAGCTCAAAGAGGCAAAAATAGCATTTTTTTGCGAAAATTTTGCTTTGAATGAGTTTTTGCAAGATTTCTGTTGATTTTGGGTATAGACATTTTTTATTGGAAATGTAGGTCTAAGTCAGACCTACACAGAGGTTTTTGTTTCATGTCTCTACGACATTCCTGACGGAAGTTACAAGCGATTTGTTTTTGTTTTTTGCTAGGGGGCGCTAGCGCGCAATTTTCATTTTTGGGGTTTGGTTGCTTAATATGTTGGGGAGGGACACCGTACCGACGTGTGTGTCAACTTTGGTGAGTTTTGAAGCATGTTAAGGGGGTCAAATTAGGGTATTGTTTGTGTTGTATTCCTAGGGGGCGCTAGAGCACAATTTTGAGTTTTTGGGTTTGGTTTTTTCACTAGATCGCAATTTCTGCCAGTCCTGATGTGTGTGCCAAGTTTGGTGAGTTTTGAAGCATTTTAAGGGGGTCAAATTACAGCTCAAAGAGGTAAAAATGATATTTTTTTGGAAAATTTGCGCAGGGGTTCTTTGAAGGCGCGTAAAATCAAAACCTTAGAACTTATCACAACTTTGTCCGACCACTTTTTTTAAAAGGGTTCAATCTCTCTCCTGTGCGAGTTTGAAGCCGAAACGACAAACGCACTGGGAGGAGTTTCGATTTGAAAAAGGTGACGGGTTTTTACAAAACTTTTATTTTGAAGGGGTAATTGCCAACTTCCTGTTGATTATTTCTGCTAGCTGTCAATTACTAAAATGTAGGTCTTAATGAGACCTACATAGAAGTTTTTGTTTCATGTCTTTCCGACATTCCTACCCGAAGTTACAAGCAGTTTTGTCTGTTGTTTCTTCCTGGAAGCAGTTTTTTCTGTGTTTTATTGAAAAATTAAGCTAGAGCGCAATTTTGAGTTTTTTTTTTTTTTTTTTTCATTAGATTGCAATTTCTGCCAGTCCTGATGTGTGTTCCAAGTTTGGTGAGTTTTGAAATATTTTAAGGGGGTCAAATTACAGCTCAAAGAGGCAAAAATAGCATTTTTTTGCAAAAATTTTGCTTTGAATGGGTTTTTGCAAAATTTCTGTTGATTTTTGCCCGAGAACATACTATTATGAAATGTAGGTCTAAGTCAAATTTACATAGAGGTTTTCGTTTCACGTCTCTACGACATTCCTAACGGAAGTTACAAGCAGTTATTTTTTTTTTTTTCATAGGGGGCGCTAGCGCGCAATTTTGTATTTTGGGGTTTGGTTGCTTAATATGTGTTTTTGCCAAGCCTTACCGATGTGTGTTTAAAATTTGGTGAGTTTTGGAGCATGGTCAGTGGGTCAAATTAGGGTTCGAAGCTGCGGAATAATAATAATAATAATAATTAAAGCTGCAAGCAGCGTTGGTCGGGTCCGCCGTTGGCCGCCGCCGCCGCCGCCGCCGTGTCCCGAGTCCCGATCTTAGTCAGACCAACATAGAGGTCTTTGTTTCATGTCTCTACGACATTCCTAACAGAAGTTACAAGCAGTTTTGTCTGGAAAAAGGTGACGGCTTTTTACAAAACTTTTATTTTGAAGGGGTAATTGCCAACTTCCTGTTGATTTTAACTGAAAGATGCCACCTATCAAAATGTAGGTCTAAGTGAGACCTACACAGAGGTTTTTGTTTCATGTCTGTCCGACGTTCCTACCAGAAGTTACAGGCAGTTTTATCCGTTTCCTCTTCCTAGGAGCAGTTTTTCTGTGTTTTTTTCAAAAATTGCAATAGAGCGCAATTTTGAGTTTTAAGGTTTGGTTTTTTCACTAGATCGCAATTTCTGTCAGTCCTGATGTGTGTGCCAAGTTTGGTGAGTTTTGAAGCATTTTAAGGGGGTCAAATTAAAGCTCAAAGAGGCAAAAATAGCGTTTTTTGCGTAAATGTTGCTTTGAATGAGTTTTTGCAAAATTTCTGTTGATTTTGGGTATAGACATTTTTTATTGGAAATGTAGGTCTTAGTCAGACATACACAGAGGTTTTTGTTTCATGTCTCTACGACATTCCTAACGGAAGTTACAAGCAGTCTGTTTTTTGTCTCTTCCTAGGGGGCGCTAGCGCGCAATTTTCATTTTTGGGGTTTGGTTGCTTAATAAGTTGGTCTGCTGCTCCATACCGATGTGTGTGTCAATTTTGGTGAGTTTTGAAGCATGTTAAGGGGGTCAAATTAGGGTGCGAAGGCGCGAATGCGCCTTGGGTTGCTGTCCCCGAGCCCCACGGCAGGAGAAGCCTTGCTGCCACTATTTAATGCATTGTGAAAGTAATGCAGTTGTTGTATTGAAGTGAAAATATCTAGCTTCCTGTTGATTTTTGCCAAAGTATGTTAATTATTCAAATGTAGGTCTAAGTCAGACCTACATAGTGGTTTTTGTTTCATGTCTCTACGACATTCCTACCGGAAGTTACAAGCAGTTTTGTCTTTGTTTTCTTCCTAGGAGCAGTTTGTCTGTGTTGTATTCCTAGGGGGCGCTAGAGCACAATTTTGAGTTTTGGAGTTTGGTTTTTTTATCAGCTCGCAATTGTTGCCAGTCCTGATGTGTGTGCCAAGTTTGGTGAGTTTTGAAGCATTTTAAGGGGGTCAAATTACAGCTCAAAGAGGCAAAAATGACATTTTTTAGGAAACTTTGCGCAGGGCGTCTTTGAAGGCGCGTAAAATCCAACCCTTAAAACTTATCACAATTTTGTCCGACCACTTTTTTTAAAAGGGTTCAATCTCTCTCCTGTGCGAGTTTGAAGCCGAAACGACAAACACACTGGGAGGAGTTTCGATTTGAAAAAGGTGACGGGTTTTCACGAAAACTTTTATTTTGAAGGGGTAATTGCCAACTTCCTGTTGATTATTTCTGCTAGCTGTCAATTATTAAAATGTAGGTCTAAGTAAGACCTACATAGAAGTTTTTGTTTCATGTCTTTCCGACATTCCTACCGGAAGTTACAAGCAGTTTTGTCTGTGTTTTCTTCCTAGAAGCAGTTTTTTCTGTGTTTCATTCAAAAAATTTTGTAGAGCGCAATTTTGAGTTTTATGATTTTTTTTTTTCATTAAATCACAATTTCTGCCAGTCCTGATGTGTGTGCCAAGTTTGGTGAGTTTTGAAGCATTCTAAGGGGGTCAAATTACAGCTCAAAGAGGCAAAAATAGCATTTTTTGTGAAAATTTTGCTTTGAATGGGTTTTTGCAAAATTTCTGTAAATTTTTGCCCTAGAATATACAATTATGAAATTTAGGTCGAAGTCAGACCTACATAGAGGTTTTTGTTTCATGTCTCTACGACATTCCTAACGGAAGTTACAAGCAGTCTCTTTTTTTTTTCTTCCTAGGGGGCGCTATTGCTCAATTTTGATTTTTATGATTTGGCTCCCTAATATGTTGGGAAGGCATGAAAGACCGACGTGTGTGTCAAATTTGGTGAGTTTTGAAATATGTTAAGAGGGTGAAATTGGGGCGCGACGGTGCGGAAGAAAGAAAGAAAGAATAATAATAAAACGCAGCAGATTCAATAGGGTCCTTGCATGGCAAAGGACATGGATGTCCTTTGCCATTGCAGGGCGGACCCTAATAATAATAATAATAAAACGCAGCAGATTCAATAGGGTCCTTGCATGGCAAAGGACATGGATGTCCTTTGCCATTGCAGGGCGGACCCTAATAATAAGAAACGTTACAGATTCAATAGGGTCCTTGCATGGCAAAGGACATGGATGTCCTTTGCCATTGCAGGGCGGACCCTAATAATAATAAGAAACGTTACAGATTCAATAGGGTCCTTGCATGGCAAAGGACATGGATGTCCTTTGCCATTGCAGGGCGGACCCTAATAAAACACAGCAGATTCAATAGGGTCCTTGCCATGGCAAAGGACAGAGTCCTTTGCTGGCAGTGCGGACCCTAATAAAAAGCCATTAGGGCCCTCCAGGTAAAACATAATGGTAATGTACCATGTTTTAGAAACTACCATGCACGCTAGCTGCACATAACAACTCGGGGAGCCATGCAATGGGATTCCAATGCCTTTGTTATAATATATAGAAGCATTTATCAACATTAATAAAGTATAGGCCATTATTCTAAAATCATTATTTTATTGTTGTAAAAAAGTGTGTAAAAAAGCCACATAAGTGTTACTAGGCATAGTCCATATTAGGGATGTTCGATAATATCGGACTGCTGATTTTATCGGCCAAAAAATACTTTAAAATTTAATATCGGAAATTAACGGTATTGGTTTCAAAATTATTGGTATTGGACAAGCGGTAGGAAATGGATGGTTTCCAAAAGTAATATTTATGACTTTTTAAAATGCCTCTGTGTACACGGACGTAGGGTGAAGTACAGAGCGCCAATAAACCCTAAAGGCACTTCCTTTACATACCGGCCCAGTCACCTAATATCTGCGGTTTTTCACTCACATAAGTGAATGCAATGCATATTTGATCAACAGCCATACAGGTCACGCTGAGGGTGGCCGTACAAACAACTTTAACACTGTTACAAATATGCACCACACTTTGAACCCACACCAAACCAGAATGGGAGAACATCCACACCGTAACTAAACATAAATACAACAGAACAAATACCCAGAATCCTTTGCAGCACTAACTCTTCCGGGACGCTACATTGTTACATTGTTTTACTGCATCTAGCGGGGCATATGTTCATTCCACGACTGTATATATTGGTATCGGTTTATATGGGAATCGGTAATTAAGAGTTGGACATTATCGGAATATCAGATATCGGCAAAAAAGCCATTATCGGACATCCCCTGTCCTAATGTTAGCCACACCTGAAATATTTGTTGGTATCGATATTATCCAGTTTCTTATTTCTCTGTGATAGGATTATACAGGAAAATACATTTTCTAGAAAATTATAAGAAAAAAAAAAGCTCAAAGGGTTTTGATGTAAAATATTTTTTCTTGAAAAAGAATAACAATTAGTTAGGAGATTGTAGCTGAGATAGGCACCAGCGCCCCCCGCGACCACAAAGGGAATAAGCGGTAAAAAATGGATGGATGGGTTGTGGTTATTGATACAAACTGTTGAATACTGACTGACTCAATCATTCACTATTTTGACTGTACACATTCATGCAAACCAATAGAAATGACTGACTGTAGTACTGTCATTTTATTGCTCAAACATGGAGTTGACTATGTCTCTGGTGAAGCAGGTGAGTGAGTACACTGCAGAAAGACAAGATGGAGTCACAGCAAGACAACACCCAGGGCATTGGGAGTCACGCTGGTGTGTCACCACACCATCTGCGGGCCTGTTTATCCAGTGCTCATGTGAAACCTGTGCATGCGTGTAGGCGTGTGTTCGTGTGTGTGTGTGTGTGTGTGTGTGTGTGTGTGTGTGTGTGTGTTTTGCATATTGTTTTTTACTCGAACTGCGAGGCCTTGGGAAAAGGTCCTATTGAAAATCTGAGCAGAAAACAGAAACAGTTGCACTTCTGCAAACTGGACTGTAAAAATGGTACTTTCCATCAATCATATGTTAACTACTCAATGTTCACAACATTTTTCAGAATATGCATAGAGTATATGCATAAGTATTATAGATTTCAAGAACGATCTGAGGGATCAAAGATGGGACGATGATACATGATACAATGAAAATGATGTAGATGATGCATATAGCAATCTTGGAGATACATTACGACAAACTTTACTATTGAAACAACTTACTAATAAGCAAAAGAAAAAACATCAACCATGGATGTCAAAAGGACTAAAAAAATTTTGCAACAAGAGGAATACGTTATACAGAACATGTATGACACAAACATGTACAAAGGCAGAAAACAAGAACAAAACATATAAGAACAAGCTAACTGGCATGCTACGAACATGGAGAAAAGAATGGTACAGTCAGTTATTAGAAAGGAACAAAAACAATATGAGAGCAACATGGAGCATCCTAAATAGCATTATTAAAATGGTGCTAAGAAGGATTATCCTTAATACTTCTCATACCGAAATGCAGAAAATGACAATATGAACAAAGTAGTTGAAACTAATCCTGGACCTAATCTGGAGGATAGGAGTCCAGGTCCCGGGTCAGTTGAGGATTGAATGACACTATAGATACAAATCCCAAAACAAGAACAAGAAAGTTTGATCACATTACGCCTGTACTGGCTCACCTGCACTGGCTTCCTGTGAACTTAAGATGTGACTTTAAGGTTTTACTACTTACGTATAAAATACTACACGGTCTAGCTCCATCCTATCTTGCCGATTGTATTGTACCATATGTCCCGACAAGAAATCTGCGTTCAAAGGACTCCGGCTTATTAGTGATTCCCAAAGCCCCAAAAAAGTCTGCGGGCTATAGAGCGTTTTCCGTTCGGGCTCCAGTACTCTGGAATGCCCTCCCGGTAACAGTTCGAGATGCCACCTCGGTAGAAGCATTTAAGTCTCACCTTAAAACTCATTTGTATACTCTAGCCTTTAAATAGACTCCCTTTTTAGACCAGTTGATCTGCCGTTTCTTTTCTTTTTCTTCTATGTCCCACTCTCCCTTGTGGAGGGGGTCCGGTCCGATCCGGTGGCCATGTACTGCTTGCCTGTGTATCGGCTGGGGACATCTCTGCGCTGCTTATCCGCCTCCGCTTGGGATGGTTTCCTGCAGGCTCCGCTATGAACGAGACTCTCGCTGCTGTGTTGGATCCGCTTTGGACTGGACTCTTGCGACTGTGTTGGATCCATTATGGATTGAACTTTCACAGTATCATGTTAGACCCGCTCGACATCCATTGCTTTCCTCCTCTCCAAGGTTCTCATAGTCATCATTGTCCCCGACGTCCCACTGGGTCATTATTGTCACCGATGTCCCACTGGGTGTGAGTTTTCCTTGCCCTTATGTGGGCCTACCGAGGATGTCGTAGTGGTTTGTGCAGCCCTTTAAGACACTAGTGATTTAGGGCTATATAAGTAAACATTGATTGATTGATTGAATGTTCCTCAAAGGTGTGACAAAAGAGGAAATAATCAATATTGTGAAAAAGTGTAAATCCAAGACATCCTGTAACGGAATTGGTATGGAAAAAATAAAAAAGGTTATTGAAGAGATTTCAGAATCTTTAACATTGATGAGCAACCTGTCAATTCAAACAGGCAAACTCCCAAACAAAATGAAAATAGCTAAAGTCATACCAATTTATAAGACTGGAGAAAAACACCAATTTACAAACTACATACCTGTTTCTCTACTACCACAATTTTCTAAAATTATTGAAAAAGTGTTTAACAACAGGTGGCGACTTGTCCAGGGTGTACACCGCCTTCCACCAGAATGCAGCTGAGATAGGCTCCAGCACCCCCCGCCACCCCGATAGGGACAAGCGCTAGAAAATGGAAGGATGAATGGATGGATGTTTAACAACAGATTGGACAAATTTATAGACATATATAGAAAGTTGCGGAGAACCAATTTGCATGCAGAGCCAAAATTTCAACATCAATGGCATATATTGGAATAACGGAAGATATAACCAATGCAATTGATGGTAAACAGTGGACAGCTGCATTGTTTTTTGATCTAACAAAAGCATTTGACACAATTATTCATGATATCTTAATAAAAAAATTAGAACAGTATGGCAAGATACAGGAAGCAATACGTGAAGCCAAGAATCAATACTCGGACCAAAATGGTTCAATCTTTATATAAACGACATTTGTAAGGTTACAAAGGACTTTAAGTTAGTATTATTTGCAGATAATAATACTGTCTTTTGTTCAGGAAAGAACAGACAGAAGCTAATAAAGATAGTAACAGAAGAATTAACAAAAAAAAAAAAGTTTGACATACACAGACTATATTTGAATCAGTAAAACTAAAATAATGTTATTTGGTAACAGTAAAAAAGAAAGTGAAACGCAAATACAAAGAGATGGAGTAGACTTTGAAAGGGTAAAATAAATAACATTTTGGGGTGTGGTAATAAACAATAAAATGAACTGTGTAAAATATACAACATAAAGTATAAAGAGACACGTCAATAATGAATACATAGGAGAGAGGAGAAAACTTTAAAGAAAATTGTCAATTAAAACATTGATAATAAAACATAGTCTTAATCTCCTCATAGGTGATCCATACATTATTTTAATATTTATTTATGATAACTTGAATTATCATACGTCATAAGTGACTGTAAAATTTGCATATTTTGTAAGACATGCCGTAGTAGGGTTTTTATGGCTACGTTCACACTGCAGGGATAGATATCCAATTCAGATTTTATTGTCAAAGTTGATCTCTTTAGTGGCTGTTCAAATCACAAAAAAAATTAATGAATGAACGCATTCTGATCCGCATGCGAACATTACGTCATGGCGTCGCACGCACTGCGGTGTTTACAGGAGTAAAAATGGCTTCAAGTCTAGTCTAGCTCACTACTCGCACGTTTGTGGCATATTGCAGGATTTTATGCAATCAAAGTCAACATTCTCTGAACCAAATTATTGCGCGGAGAAGGATAAAAAGAAGGAGGACAAGTATTGTGGCCCCCGCAGTTTTAAAGGCCTACTGAAATAAGATTTTCTTATTCAAACAGGGATAGCAGGTCCATTCTATGTGTCAAACTTGGTCATTTCGCGATAGTGCCATATTTTTGCTGAAAGGATTTAGTAGAGAACATCGATGATAAAGTTTGCAACTTTTGGTCGCTAATAAAAAAGCCTTGCTTGTACCGGAAGTAGCAGACGATGTGCGCGTGACGTCACAGGTTGTAGGGCTCCTCACATCCTCACATTGTTTATAATCATAGCCACCAGCAGCAAGAGTGATAAAGCAACGATTTCCCCATCAATTTGAGGGAGGATGAAAGATTCATGGATGAGGAAAGCGAGAGATAAGGACTAGAAAAAAAAGGGAAAAAAACTAGACAGCAGAGCGATTCAGATGTTATTAGACAAATTTACTAGGATAATTCTGGAAAATCCCTTATCTGATTATTGTGTTAAGAGTGTTTTAGTGAGATTAAAAAGTCATACCTGAAAGTCGGAGGGGTGTGGTGACCGCCAGTGTCTCTGATGGAAGCCATGTAGGAGCCAAGAAAGTCGCAGCTGCCACTTTGACAGCTGCAGGAGGACGCAAGCTCCGCTCATGTCTCCGGTAAGAGACGACTTATTACCACAATTTTCTCACCGAAACCTGCCGGTTGACATGTGGTAGAGAAACATGTTCGCTTGACCGCTCTGTTCCATATTAAAGCTTCACAACAAACAAAGAAAAACCGGCTGTGTTTGTGTTGCTAAAGGCAGCTGCAATCCACCGCTTTCCACCAACAGCATTCTTCCTTATAGTCTCCATTATTAATTGAACAAACGGCAAAAGATTCAGCAACACAGATGTCCAGAATACTGTGTAATCATGCGATTAAATGGGACGACTTTTAGCCGTGAGTGGTGCTGGGATAAAATGTCCGCTCCGACCAATAACGTCACAAGCACTTGTTGACATAAGCGTCATCATTCCGCGACGTTTTCAACAGGACATTTCGCGGGAAATTTAAAATTGCAATTTAGTAAACTAAACCGGCCGTATTGGCACGTTTTGCAATGTTAATATTTCATCATTGATATATAAACTATCAGACTGTGTGGTCGGTAGTTGTGGGTTTCAGTAGGCCTTTAAGGGATAACTTGCTTTGATGTAATTCTTAAATGTGTGATAAGCATCGACACATGCTCCTCATGGACCCATGACATCACGTGGTGTCCCGGAAAGACCGATTTTAGGTCCTATTCTTTTTAATATTTACGTGATTCCACTTTGCTCTGTCATCGGGAGACGTGAAATTATTTCCACAGTGATGGAAATCACACAGCTGTACATTTCCATGTTTCTTCATGACAACAGACCAAATGTTTAGTTGCATTTTAGACATTCAATCCATGATGGCAGATAGCTTTTTACAGCTTAACCAGGACAAGATTGAAGTTTTAGTCATTGGCCCTTAGGTCCTATAAGAGAGAAACACACATCGGATTCCAAGATGGCGGCGCCCGGACGGGCTGCAACATTGCGGAGCTCCTGCTAAAGATGGAACATTTGGCAGAAATACCGGACAATTCTACAAATTTCATGGCTGGCTTACAGCGTGGTCACTCCGTGATCACGTATGACCGCCAGACACTTCTGGATGTGGACACATCGGGCCGTTTTGGACTGATAGACGCGTGCGTGTTAAACATGCTAACTAGCATGGGAATACGTCGGCGGCTACATCCAGCGGCCTGTGAAGCAGGGGAGTCTAGTAGCAGCGGGGGCCGTCTACGGAGCAGACGCCAGCGGTGTGATCGGAAACGCGGATGTCGAGCGGGGCTTAAAACAAAGCAGAAGGCTAATCACCACAGAACACCACTTCCCTCCATCCCGAAGACGGATTTAGATGGAAAATGCGAGACTACTGGTCTGGGTAAGGAGTCAGTTAAATTAGAACAAGTTTTTTCTGCTTTGAGTGTTTCAGAGTTGGACATGTGTTTTACTGAGGTGGCTAACTATGATGCGTGCAGTTTATCAAAGCAGCAAACAAACAATCGGAAAATCCCCGTTACTGAGGTGGCTAACCATGATGCGTGCAGTTTATCAAAGCAACAAACAAACAATCGGAAAATCCCCGTTACTGAGGTGGCTAACCATGATGCGTGCAGTTTATCAAAGCAACAATCAAACAATCGGAAAATTCCTGTCGTATCAATTCCTAGATATGGTCGTAACTATACTAAATGCACTGGGCATAATAAACACAACATTATCAATATTGCTACTACGGATAATTTGATCAAAAATTCCCTGAAACAGCCCACTACCTATAATATAGGTTTTTTAAACATAAGATCATTGTCTCCCAAAACGTTGTTAGTTAATGATATTATCAGAGAAAACAATCTTAACGTCATCGGTCTCAGCGAAACCTGGCTTAAACCAAACGACTTTTTTGCGCTAAATGAGGCATGTCCTCCTAACTTTACACATGCGCATATTGCCCGTCCGCTTAAAAGGGGTGGGGGGGTCGCACTAATATACAACGAAAACTTTAACCTTAGTCCTAACATAAATAATAAATATAAATCGTTTGAGGTGCTTACTATGAGGTCTGTCACACCGCTGCCTCTACACCTGGCTGTTATCTACCGCCCCCCAGGGCCCTATTCGGACTTTATCAATGAATTCTCAGAGTTCGTTGCTGATCTAGTGACACACGCCGATAATATAATCATAATGGGGGACTTTAATATCCATATGAATACCCCATCGGACCCACCGTGCGTAGCGCTCCAGACTTTAATTGATAGCTGTGGTCTCACACAAATAATAAATGAACCCACGCATCGCAACGTTTAATATGATAGACCTAGTGCTTGTCAGGGGTATCACCATTTCCAAAGTTACGATACTCCCGTATACTAAAGTATTGTCCGATCATTACCTTATAAAATTCGAGGTTCAGACGCATGTTCGTCAAACTAATAATAATAATAACTGCTATAGCAGCCGCAACATTAATGCTGCCACAACGACAACTCTTGCTGACCTACTGCCCTCGGTAATGGCACCATTCCCAAAGTATGTGGGCTCTATTGATAACCTCACTAACAACTTTAACGACGCCCTGCGCGAAACCATTGATAACATAGCACCGCTAAAGTTAAAAAAGGCTCCAAAAAAGCGCACCCCGTGGTTTACAGAAGAAACTAGAGCTCAGAAATTATTATGCAGAAAGCTGGAACGCAAATGGCGCACGACTAAACTTGAGGTGCACCATCAAGCATGGAGTGATGGTTTAATAACTTATAAACGCATGCTTACCTTAGCTATAGCTAAATATTACTCAAATCTCATCCACTGTAATAAAAACGATCCTAAATTTTTGTTTAGTACTGTAGCATCGCTAACCCAACAAGGGACCCCTTCCAGTAGCTCCACCCACTCAGCTGATGACTTTATGCAATTCTTTAGTAAGAAAATTGAAGTCATTAGAAAGGAGATTAAAGACAATGCGTCCCAGCTACAACGGGGTTCTATTAACACTGATACAATGGTATATACGGCGGATACTGCCCTCCAAAATAGTTTCTCTCGTTTTGAGGAAATAACATTAGAGGAATTGTTACAACGTGTAAATGGAATGAAACAGACAACATGCTTACTTGACCCTCTTCCTGGGAAACTGATCAAGGAGCTCTTTGTATTATTAGGTCAATCAGTGCTAAATATTATAAACTTATCACTCTCCTCGGGCACTGTTCCCCTAGCATTCAAAAAAGCGGTTATTCATCCTCTTCTTAAAAGACCTAACCTCGATCCTGACCTCATGGTAAACTACCGACCGGTGTCTCACCTTCCCTTTATTTCAAAAATCCTCGAAAAAATTGTTGCGGAGCAGTTAAATGAACACTTAGCGTCTAACAATCTATGTGAAACCTTTCAATCTGGTTTCAGGGCAAATCACTCCACGGAGACAGCCCTCGCAAAAATGACTAATGATCTATTGCTAACGATGGATTCTGATGCGAGATCTATGTTGCTGCTCCTCGATCTTAGCGCTGCTTTCGATACCGTCGATCATAATATTTTATTAGAACGTATCAAAACACGAATTGGTATGTCAGACTTAGCCCTGTCTTGGTTTAACTCTTATCTTACTGATAGGATGCAGTGTGTCTCCCATAACAATGTGACCTCGGACTACGTTAAGGTAACGTGTGGAGTTCCCCAGGGTTCGGTCCTTGCCCCTGCACTCTTCAGCATCTACATGCTGCCGCTAGGTGACATCATACGCAAATACGGTATTAGCTTTCACTGTTATGCTGATGACACCCAACTCTACATGCCCCTAAAGCTGACCAACACGCCGGATTGTAGTCAGTTGGAGGCGTGTCTTAATGAAATTAAACAATGGATGTCCGCTAACTTTTTGCAACTCAACGCCAAAAAAACGGAAATGCTGATTATCGGTCCTGCTAGACACCGAACTCTATTTAATAATACAACTCTAACATTTGACAACCAAACAATTAAACAAGGCGACACGGTAAAGAATCTGGGTATTATCTTCGACCCAACTCTCTCCTTTGAGGCACACATTAAAAGCGTTACTAAAACGGCCTTCTTTCATCTCCGTAATATCGCTAAAATTCGCTCCATTCTGTCCACTAAAGACGCTGAGATCATTATCCATGCGTTTGTTACGTCTCGCCTCGACTACTGTAACGTATTATTTTCGGGTCTCCCCATGTCTAGCATTAAAAGATTACAGTTGGTACAAAATGCGGCTGCTAGACTTTTGACAAGAACAAGAAAGTTTGATCACATTACGCCTGTACTGGCTCACCTGCACTGGCTTCCTGTGCACTTAAGATGTGACTTTAAGGTTTTACTACTTACATATAAAATACTACACGGTCTAGCTCCATCCTATCTTGCCGATTGTATTGTACCATATGTGCCGGCAAGAAATCTGCGTTCAAAGGACTCCGGCTTGTTAGTGATTCCCAAAGCCCAAAAAAAGTCTGCGGGCTATAGAGCGTTTTCCGTTCGGGCTCCAGTACTCTGGAATGCCCTCCCGGTAACAGTTCGAGATGCCACCTCAGTAGAAGCATTTAAGTCTCACCTTAAAACTCATTTGTATACTCTAGCCTTTAAATAGACTCCCTTTTTAGACCAGTTGATCTGCCGTTTCTTTTCTTTTTCTTCTATGTCCCACTCTCCCTTGTGGAGGGGGTCCGGTCCGATCCGGTGGCCATGTACTGCTTGCCTGTGTATCGGCTGGGGACATCTCTGCGATGCTGATCCGCCTCCGCTTGGGATGGTTTCCTGCTGGCTCCGCTGTGAACGGGACTCTCGCTGCTGTGTTGGATCCGCTTTGGACTGGACTCTCGCGACTGTGTTGGATCCATTGTGGATTGAACTTTCACAGTATCATGTTAGACCCGCTCGACATCCATTGCTTTCCTCCTCTCTAAGGTTCTCATAGTCATCATTGTCACTGACGTCCCACTGGGTCATTATTGTCACCGATGTCCCACTGGGTGTGAGTTTTCCTTGCCCTTATGTGGGCCTACAGAGGATGTCGTGGTGGTTTGTGCAGCCCTTTGAGACACTAATGATTTAGGGCTATATAAGTAAACATTGATTGATTGATCGAAACTTGTTACGACGGGGTGGCAGTTTACTGCAACCCAGCAAATGAACGACTCCGGACAGGACTTGCAGGTAGGAACATGATTTAATCTTGAAAATCTTAAAAAGGTACAAAAACAGAAAACAAACCGACGGGACAAAGTGCCGATAGCACTTGAAGCTAAGTACTTAGCATGGGCTAGGAGGCAAGCAAAATTTACAGTATCGTGAAGCATTCAAATAAGCCAGACCGACTGACTGGCAAAGGCAGGGTTAAATAATGTCTCTGACTAGAAACGGGTGAGCGTCCCGACACAAGAGGCAGGTGAAAATAGTACGTAGCCATGGTAACAAACTCAGAGGTGCACAAACAGGAACTAAAGGAGTCCAAAACTAACAGAAAACACAAAACATGATCCGGACCACGGATCATGACAGAAACTACAATCATTGTCGTTAAATCAATCTTAGGCAAAGAATATTGGCCTCATTTTCAACTCTGAACTTAGTTTTATACCACGTATAAAAAATAAATGTTTTTTATCGTTTTAGGAATATAGCCAAAGTTCACCCAATTCTCTCTCAGGGCAACACGGAGACGCTAATGCATGCTTTTATTACAAGTCGTATAGATCAGTGGTCCCCAACCACCGGGCCGCGGCCCGGTACCGGGCCATGGCCCGATTGGTACCTGGCCGCAGAAGAATTTTTTATTAAAAAAAAAATAAAACATTTTTTTTTCGTCTAGCTCTTCCCGGGGGATCCCGAGGCGTTCCCAGGCCAGCCGGGAGACATAGTCTTCCCAACGTGTCCTGGGTCTTCCCCGTCGCCTCCTACCGGTTGGACGTGCCCTAAACACCTCCCTAGGGAGGCGTTCGGGTGGCATCCTGACCAGATGCCCGAACCACCTCATCTGGCTCCTCTCGATGTGAAGAAGCAGCGGCTTTACTTTGAGTTCCTCCCGGATGGCAGAGCTTCTCACCCTATCTCTAAAGGGAGAGCCCCGCCACACGGCGGAGGAAACTCATTTTGGCCGCTTGTACCCGTGATCTTATCCTTTCGGTCATGACCCAGAGCTCATGACCATAGGTGAGGATGGGAACGTAGATCGACCG
Organism: Nerophis ophidion; assembly: GCF_033978795.1. Classification (NCBI taxonomy): domain Eukaryota; kingdom Metazoa; phylum Chordata; class Actinopteri; order Syngnathiformes; family Syngnathidae; genus Nerophis; species Nerophis ophidion. The sequence goes on from NC_084618.1 coordinate 49,819,284, forward strand.
GTAAATTGAGAGCTTTGCCTTCCGGCTCAGCTCCTTCTTCACCACAACGGATCGGTACAACGTCCGCATTACTGAAGATGCCGCACCGATCCGCCTGTCGATCTCACGATCCACTCTTCCCTCACTCGTGAACAAGACTCCTAGGTACTTGAACTCCTCCACTTGGGGCAGGGTCTCCTCCCCAACCCGGAGATGGCATTCCACCCTTTTCCGGGCGAGAACCATGGACTCGGACATGGAGGTGCTGGTTCTCATTCCGGTCGCTTCACACTCGGCTGCGAACCGATCCAGCGAGAGCTGAAGATCCCGGTCAGATGAAGCCATCAAGACCACATCATCTGCAAAAAGCAGAGACCTAATCCTGCGGTTACCAAACCGGAACCCCTCAACGCCTTGACTGCGCCTAAAAATTCTGTCCATAAAAGTTATGAACAGAATCGGTGACAAAGGACAGCCTTGGCGGAGTCCAACCCTCACTGGAAATGTGTTCGACTTACTGCCGGCAATGCGGACCAAGCTCGGGCACTGATCGTACAGGGAGCGGACCGCCACAATAAGACAGTCCGATACCCCATACTCTCTGAGCACTCCCCACAGGACTTCCCGAGGGACACGGTCGAATGCCTTCTCCAAGTCCACAAAGCACATGTAGACTGGTTGGGCAAACTCCAATGCACCCTCAAGAACCCTGCCGAGAGTATAGAGCTGGTCCATAGTTCCACGACCAGGACGAAAACCACACTGTTTCTCCTGAATCCGAGGTTCGACTATCCGGCGTAGCCTCCTCTCCAGTACACCTGAATAAACCTTACCGGGAAGGCTGAGGAGTGTGATCCCACGATAGTTGGAACACACCCTCCGGTTCCCCTTCTTAAAGAGAGGAACCACCACCCCGGTTTGCCAATCCAGAGGTACCGCCCCCGATGTCCACGCGATGTTGCAAAGTCTTGTCAACCAAGACAATTTTTTGATTAAATCAACATAAAAAACACAATATACACTTACAATTAATGCACCAACCACAAAAACCTCCCTTTTTCATGACAAAAATGTCCCTTTTTCATGACAAAGAAGAAAAAAAAAAAGAAAAGGACACACTGGTATAGATTACTGTAATGCCCTGATTTCTGGTCTTTCTAAAAAGGTTATTACACCTTTACGACTACTACAAAATTCAGCTGCTGGAGTCCTGACGAAGACCAGAAGGCGGGCCCACACTACATCAGTTTTTAAATCTCTGCATTGGTTCCCCATATGCCTCAGAATCAATTGCATGGTTCTTCTTTTGGTTTATTAATGTTTTTTATGGTATTGGGCATTCTGATCCTTCAGATTTGCTTTTACCCGACAAACCTTCGCGGATCCTGGGATCCTCCGGGTCTCATCACTTAATTATTTAAAAAGTGGAACCAGAAAGTCAGAGTCAATGATACTCTGTCAGGAATGATACTTCTACATCTCCCCTCTTGTTTATTTTGTACAAAAGTGTCAGAGTACATAAAAGAACAAGACACAAATCTAATATGGTGATGATTCAGTAATTGTTAGTTTGGTAAATGGGTGCCAGCTGGCGGGTGCAAGCTAGTTTGTTTACATGGATGTGTCCTCACAAAACTCAAAGTTAAATCATGAAATGAAACTTTACCCCAGCAAAAACGATGAATATTTATCCGGGAGAGTCTTGAAACCAATTTCCTTGATCCAGCCACACACAAAGAATTAGTAGACTTCTATGATTTTCCAAGATTTAATTTGTTTTGCCGTGTAGTATGGCATCTGGAGCACATAAGTTCGAATTGTATGGGAACTCCACCGACAGACAATCCTTTATCACTCGACTATTTAATTTTTTCTGATAAATTATAGGCCTTATTCTATTGTGTAGTTGTTTTCCTTTTGCAGAACAATCTAGGCCCCTTACGTACTCAGATAGTTTGTGCGCCATCTTGGCGTGGTTGACTACTACTGGTTTGCACTTCCGGGAAGAAGTGACTTGACGGAATACAAACAATACTCAACCAAATATTTGGATCACTACTCTTTACTTGTACGTCAAAGTAAAGGTACTCTGACTTGACTACGGTTTGTTGCTACTCGACCCACCTCTGGTATTTAATCTGCTTTAAATCAGCAATGATTTTAACCCTCCACACCAGAGATGTTTCCATGACATACTCAAATTAGAAGGATGCCTTCCCTAAGAACGATTGTTTAAGGTAAAAAGAAACAAACAAAAAAACACCGTTGGTGCAACAATCGGAAGAGTCCAAATAAACATCAAGAGTCAATTATCCTAACTTAGGGGGTACATACAAGACCTCATCTCATTGTGTGGGCGTAAGAAAAAAAAAAAAAAGATAACACAATAACACTGTGAAATATAAGGATACCATCATGTTTACATTTGTTGTAATGTTACAATTCATTTTGATTACAGTATTTTAGTGTTCTTTTTTAATATACTTTTAGTTTCTCCACGTAAAAAAAGATTTACCGTAAGTATAGTAGCCGTTTTTGTTTTTACCATGACATGTTTCAACTGCCATGACCGAAAATTGTCTGGCTAGAGGAAACTAGAAATATATGGTTTTCAGATTCATTTAAAACATTTTAAGAGTGATAAGTATTTGAAACTAGCATTTTCACCTGTAGTAAAGCATCTTAAGGGGCCCCTCTATGCTGACAACATTGGCACTTACTGCATATTGTTCTGGCCCTAAATAATGTGTAACGGTAAAATTCCCCCCTCCCTAAAATAGACACGGTAGTGTCTATTTTTATTCTGTCTTATGTGAGTTTCGGAACAATTTGGTGCACCCACTCTGATCTCTAAAATGTGGTACGTGTGTGTGTTTTGGTAGCATCTGTATCCCGAATCATGACATTTTCACACAGAATTTGAAGGAATTAGTAAATAATGAATGAATGAATGAATGAATGAATGGTTTATTTTGAGCAATGCAACAAAACAAAAGAATGACATAAAATACAAAATAAATATATATATACATTATATTTACAGCTACATTGAAAACATTACATGTGACTAATCTTTTGTAGATGTCTAGATTGGCTCAAAAGGGAGTGGGAAGAAGTAAACTTATTAGGTCCCACCCCTATACAATACAATTCAATTCAGTGGTTGCTGCGTAGATGCTATAGATTATCTATATGTAATACATTTAAATTCACACACACTTACATATATACATATGCACACACATATATATATATATATATATATATATATATACATACATACATATACACACAATCACATACATACACACATGCATATACCCAAAACACACACATATCCATCATATATACATACACACACCCCTATATAAATACTACACATATAATAGTATGTATAATATACACTTCTGTCTATACATTATTAACAGTTTTTGGTGCCTATGGGAACAAGCTTTCATTTTGACTGTGATTAGTGGTTAATAGTGGATCTATGGCTGTGGAGCTGCTGCCCCTGAGCAACAGGACCTGAGGCCACTCTTGCTATGTGTCCTATGCTGTGCATTAAAAGAGACGAGGGCAGCCCCCTGCCAGAGGAGTTATCCACGAACAGAAGATCCCCCACTCGCCTGCCCTGTACTCCAGATAGTGTACTTGTTCTGTGTCCTATGCTGTGCATTAAAAGAGACGAGGGGAGCCCCCCTGCCAGAGGAGTTATCCACGAGCAAAAGAGCCCCCACTCGCCTGCCCTGTACTCCAGATAGTGTACCCAAATCCCTTTTCTTGGTTTCCTTTAGAATTGTAGCAGGTCGTACCACTAAGACTAAAGAAGGGGTCAGCCCGCATATACACTTTCAAATAATGGGAATCCGAAAATAAATATTCTAATCTATAATTGATGCTATTGACTTGCTCCAAATGGGATGGAAAAATCGAAAGCAGTGTAATTTGCAGCCATCATTCTAATAAATATAACTTAGAAGAAAAAATATTTTGGCCGGAGTTTGGATGGGGAAAGCGTTAAAAGACAAATGTTATTCAGAAAAGAGGAAGAGAAAGAGTAAAGAAGGTAAGATGTTAGTATTCTATTTTGAGTCCTCTTCTACTGATGTTTTCCTCAAGATGCTTGGAGGAAATGCTGAAGGAGTATGAGGAAAAAGGTTTTGGGGTGTATGGAAGAGCAGGGAAATCCCGAAATGTTGATTATTTTATATTTCGCGTTTGCTCATAATCTTAAGCATATGAGTTTTGAAGTAATCATGGAGGGGGCGACATATCAAGTCTAAAAATAGAAAGGGGGAATTTAAACTAAATAGAGTTTATTATTTACCAATGACCTAAAAACTAATTTATATTATTAAACACGACTGCCAAACTAATGTTTAGCAGCAAAAAACAACTTGTTGGTGAAATTATGGTCATCTGGATACTATTTGATGAGCAACCTGTATCAATTAGAGCACAGGAAGTTTAAGTTCTGGAAAAATGTCAGTGACTCACCAAGCATGAACTTTACCACACAAGACTGATTTAGAGGGTCAAGAACATCATCCCGACTGTCAAGTACAAACACATGCTCTTTTAGGAGTATTGTTGCTATTCTTTGTACTAACATCTTAAAAATAGACTTACAGTTCTCTTACAGGCAAAGAATAAATCCAATTTCAACAAGAATTACTTCAACTGTAGTTTATTTTATTAAAAAGACCAGGGTGCAAATATGAAATTAAAAAAAAATAAAGACAAGCATATCATTTTTAGGCATTTAATACAAACTTAATAATATAAACTATTTCAGTCCCTCTTGACATGTAAGACACTGACTCAAAATACTTTGTTATGCCGTATTTTTTTTTTTATCAAGTATTGCACAATGTAGGTACAAAAATTAATATTCATACGATTACATTTGTTGTCCATAGTATAGCAAAATCTTTAACCTCTTAACAGAAAATACAATTCATCTTTCAGAAATAGCAAATATTCCTACACTTGAGTTTCACCACTAAAGGAATACTCTGTACACAATCTTTAGAATATCTGATGTACTTTTTTTTCTTTTTTTTTTTAAAGATGGATTTATTCAACGATTATCTTTTAAAAAAGAAAAATAAGGAAAAGCTGCTGCAGCCATCACGGATCACTGGAGTAGTAAAAAGATATAAATGCAACACCATGTCATAGAAACAATATATACTCTGGTATCTTACAAACTCTGTACTAAATTAAATTATACCATTAGAAAAAGACCAAGTAACCCCACTTAGTGCCAATTCATTAAAAAAATTAGCCTTGTCTTACTACCTGTAAAATACTGTAAGAGGCCAAAACTTTTTCTTTTTTCTCCAACGTTTTAGTATTTCTTTCAAGTTAGTAAAAAAACAAAAAAACAAAAAACAAATTGTGCTTGGTTGGCAAAAAGAAAACAATGCATGATTAATCGAAGTTTACCAAGCTTGGATGTGTTTGTACAAGCTTTTGATAGAAACAAACTCAAGGAATTCCAGTAAAAAAACAAACAAAAAACACCCTTGGGGACATGCGCTTGATGGACCAGACGCTATCAGGTTCTAGTAAGGGTCTAGAGTGTGCGTTATGTTTTCTTCTCCCAAGCCACTGTCATTCATAAATAAGCATCTTTGTGATGAGTTTAGTTTGCCATGACAGGCTGGAATTGCTGGTTAGAATACTGCATGTTGCTCAGACCGAAGTTGAGGCCGTCCGTGAGTGACTTGTCGTTGAGGCTTCCGTAGGCTGCGAACACGTCAAAGGCATTGTTGTACGGCGCAGGTCCAAGCCCCAGGGAACCTTCGCTGGGGAACACAGCTCTGGGGCTGGTCTGACCCTGGAGGTTGGGGAACACAAACTCCTTGGCGTTGGGGGAGAGAGCGGAGGCCTTCTGCTGCTGCTGCACCAGGCCCAGCCCGTACAGTGAGTGCATGGAGGTGGAAATAGCTTTCTGCTTAAGGAGGGTGTTGACATTCAGACCCAGGTGGCTGACGGGGGACGAGCGAGCCACCTTGTTGCTACTGCCGCCCGGGGCGTTGTTGCTGCGGCCGCCGCTCTTCATCTTGGTGGATCCGAATTTGGTGGCGGCAAAGGTAGCAGTGGTGAAGGTCAGAGGCTGGGTGGAACGTGGCATGAACGAGGGGCTGACGGTGGCCGACTGCTCAAAAGGTGGGGAAGGGGAGCTGGATTCCGAGGAAGGCCCGACGGGCTCCGTGATTGGCATAAAGACTTGTGCCTCGGGATTAAAACTGTTCTTGATCTCTTTGTCCAGTTCTGAGCCATTCTCACCGTTATCATCCACATATAGCACCTTGACCGGTCCCTTCTCTCCGATCTGGTAAGAAACCTCAAACGGATCAATCCACACGCTAAGGTCCTGAGGGAGGTTATTCCGGACATCTTCAATGTCCAGCCCGCTCTCTTTGGCTGCCTTCTCCACCACAGGATCCACTTTCTCCCCTACGTGGATGCATCTGTACCCCGAACCCTTGTATGGCTTATCTGGATACCAGTGGCCTTCATATTTTTTCCTCAGCTGGCTCTCGAGCTCTTCGCCAAAGATATTCACACGTCGTCGGGGGAGTTTGTTGTATAAATAGGAAATAATAAAGTTAAGTGCTACTTGAATTTCAAGCTGCATAGCTGCTTCAGTGACGAGTAGATTCTTCTTTCAGGAGTAGTTATTGCCCCAGGCAAAACTGCAAAAGCCACCAAGGCAGCAGTATTCAGTGAAGATTGGGTTGTCGTGGCTCAAATTGATATCCTTCCTGAAACGGGATAAGGTTTTGGACCCTGAAACGAGAGCAGAAAATGAGTCCGTAATTAATAAGCAGAATCTTGGGCAATCAAGGTATGAAGCAAGTGAGGCAGAACTGAGTGCACTTCTTCACTGCATCCATCAGAGGCATTTTTGGTTTGGCCTTTACTAAATTGAAGAACAAACAGACACACGCAGACCTCGGATACCATAAAATGTGTCAAAGCCACAATAATCTGCTCAACACCACACTGGCATAGAAACAGGTGTGCAGAACATCCAAAAAGAGGCTCTTAACCCTTGATTTCAACCCTACAGACCAACAGAAGACTAATAGAGTGAGAATACCTGGGCTAATTTTTTTTATTTAAAAAAGTAGCACACCAGTAGCATTGTATTACTTTCACACTGTTTACATTTAATGTACTAGCCTGGATTCATGTTGACATGACCAAAAAAAAAAGGTTACCACCTGGAGTTAAAAATACACATATATGTAAGAACATCCTATTGGATCACTGCTGTACGAGTGAGCATGTTTCACCTGGCAACAAATTATTAAACTGCTTAGGACTGCAAAAATTAGTAGACTAAATCGATTAAAAAAGAAGTTAGATTAATATTACACTGCTACAATTAATCGTTGAATGAGTTACCAACAAAAATGTATCAAATAGGGATCGCATTGTGTGCAAAGTACTAAAATATGATGGCATAGTTGCCACACAGCCGCTGCAATAAAGCGCACATGAGAGAGAGGATGCTCTTACCTGAAAAGTTGAGTTGTTTTTCATGGTTTTTTTCATTAAATCACACATTTAAAGTTTCATTTCAATGCCGATGTACATTTATTAAGAAAAAAAAATAAAGGTTTAAACAAGCAAAAAAAAACATTTATTTTAACAGCTTTCCCTATAATATGATTGAATTGAACAAACCACTTGATAGATGACATTGGGAAATAATACATAGCTGCAACCCTAAAACTGCAGTGTGCAGCTTGCCAAAGACAGATTCTATAGTCATGGAAAATCATTCATCAGTTTCAGAAGATGAACATCTTAGAAATTGCCCAGCGCAATATTAATAAGCGGAAAGACAGCGGGGAAATATTTGTGCACTAGTCCATATCACCCATCATCAATACAATAGCATGATTATATTGCAACTCTGGAGAGTAACATTGAAGATAACACAGCAAATGTGTGTCGTAATCAAAGCTAAATTGTGTCTAACGAGATATTATGCTTTTGCGTAGTCCCGGCATTTCCTCAAACACCGTCTTTAACCTTTTAAACAGAAGCTGTTCTTCTGGAATGAGTGCGCAACATGTAATTCTCTTCCGAAACACTCAGGACAGTGTTTTCAAATCGGTGAGACAACTATTTAGCTTGATCGCTTCCTTTGTGACAAGTAAACAATGGCAACTCGAAGACAGGCAATGAGTGTTATTGGAGTTAAAACTAATTTATGTCAGTCACTTTTATTCCACACGTTGACGTGAAATTGACAGAAGCAATTGCAAAAGTGGGCTTTACGTACTGTGAAAAAGTTGAATGTGATCAGGAAATAATGTGCCAAGTCATTACCAGCCTTTATGTCCATTCGTGTTAGACCTTTTGTCTGTCCAGGCAGTGTATTATTTTGTTTATTTTTTATTAGGAGCAGGTGTTCAGGTCTCAAGTTTAACAGGCTCTCTAATTATTTTTTAATCTTAAATTATTGCTATTGGATGAAATTTAAGCAAATGCCTATTCTTAATAATAAATGACAAAAAGATCTACTAGTGAACAGTACGGTTGTTTCTTGGCACTACGCGCTCCCAACTTAGCCGCTTAATTCTATCGCAGATTTTAGTCGAGAATATTATTTGTATTTTTGGACTAAAATAAGCATTTAAATGACCAAATTAAGTAAAACTATCAATACTACACAAACCAGTCAAAGCGCACTTTTCAGTATTGTGGCCCCCTAATGCTTCAGGCCCTATCATTCCGCATTAAAATATTATATTAAAGTAAACATGAATATGTAGGTGTTATTTTATGTGTAAGTGGCTTTCATAAAGTTTAAAAGAAAAAAAAAACACATTAAGGTCATAAACAGGTATTTTAAGCTCGGACCAAGAAAATATTAAGACTCCTTTTTGACACTCGGTCCATTCTGTAGCATGGGAAATGTAATAGTATTCAGTTACTGTTGAGCCCCAAGCTCGAAAATAGCAATCAAAAATGCACAATGAAAAGGGTACAGTATGGAAATCCCAGGTCCAAATCCATGGCAAGTCGTTCTACAGACAAGACTATTTTATCTTTGATCGCCATGAGACGACATCACTGGAGCAAAAGCATTCTGGTGCACTTTGCCGCTTGCAGAGAGGTGGAGCTTTACTGCCCTGTTTGGATTACAGTTGAGTGCATTGCTAACGTAATAGAGATTGTTATTTCGACTGCTTAAGTAGGATGGAATAAAAGCTTATCAGAAAAGAAAAACAGTAGGCAAGACAATTAGAGACATTTTTTATCAAACTTACAAGTCATCAAAACATCTCTCCTAATACCAATCACACACTTGCGGCTTCACTACTATAAGAAAATGCTAAATTATCTTACATTACGATCGTGAATTGTCAGATGTTTTGTAATGTAATCTGTGATATGTCAACTTAAATACATGTTTTCTGACAGATTTAAATTAAGTGTATATTATTTTATAACTTCTTCTGATTGATAGTCTGCAATTACAAAATGTTGATCAGGCTGAATATTACATTTTAAAAATAAATAGAGAAGGTTAAAACATTGTTATGCAGACATATGACTACCATTAACTTATACAACATGTATAGAATTTCAGAAGCATTTATTCAGGTAGAAATACCACAGATTACAGTACCAAACATCTTTGACAGTCAAACCATGATCATAACAATCTACATGTTGTGTTAGTGTGTGAAAATGGTATCTAAAGATTGTGTCTCTCCTCTCCTCTAAATGCAATTGCTACGACGGCAGGAATACAAATTCTGTATTCCTACAAAACACAATCTGGCAAGACACATACGCACTGCATGCTTTCTTTTTTTATTATTGTAATTATTATTTATTTATCTATTTTTTTAATTGGACAATTGCAATTTGATTATTACTTTGACTTCAGTTATTATATTATGGGCCTGTTGAAAAAGGACAGTGGAACTTCAGTTATGGAAAATTTCATGTTACCATGGCAACACGTTTCAAGAAAATCCTTCTTCTGGTCCCATTGAATAGGTACCCCTTGGCTAATTTAATTGGTAATTACCTCTTCTTCGAGCTCAGCCATACTTTCACATAGCTCGGCTGTACTTTCAAATAGCTCGGTGCTTAATATCTCATTTTGTTCACGCACTTGTCAAATGGCCTTCACCATCTGCAGCCAAATAGATGACCTCCCTTGAAATCACCTGGCAGCCCCTCTCCTCCGGTGTTTCTCGGCCTAGTATTTGTACAGCGGCGTAACTATAAGTTCAATGGGCAAACAAGATGGCCATCTCATAAAAAAAATGTAAAAAACATGGTTTTTGATAATTGGTGCTATCAAGCAAGTATGCCAACAGTTAGTGTGTGTTGTGTTAATGTAAGCATGCTAACATTTTGTAAGGTTTTAGGCTAATTGTGTATGTTTATATCCAAAAATCATGAATTTTGATACTTGACGCCATCATCTCTTATATTATTAGCATGCCAGTGTTTTATGCGAGCAGTTCTGCTAATTGTGTCTGTTTACATCTTAAAATACTGTATTCTAATATTTAGCACTATCTTAGAAGTATACCAACTTGTCCAATGTCATGTTAATTTTAGCATGCTAATGTTCATGTTAGCTTATTGGCTAAGCTTGTATGTTTAAACCTAAAAACCTTAGAGTTTGACCCATGACGTCATCTTGAAAATATGCTAACATCCCTTACTATAACATGCCAACGTTTTATGCTTTATTTTTAACTATTTATGTATGTTTAAAACTTAAAATCATAGATTTGGATACTTTTACCATTTTAAAAGTATGCCAGCATCGACCGACCCAGGACCAGAGGTTCAGGGCACAGATAGCAGGCCCATCAGCATTTCTGTGGGAATTTTCTAGTCATTTAAAGTGTTTTTATGTCCTTTTTGTGTTGAGCAGTTTACAAAAGCATAATGTTTTAAAAAAAAGCGGCGGCGGCAATGACCAAGAAGAACGCGGAGTTGGAATATAAATACAACACTTTATGTACATATTTATATACATATTTATTAAATATTTACATATTTATATAATATTTAACTACAAGCTCCATTCACAGACAGAGTCCCATTGCTTTTATGAGCGGTCGAGCGAGTCAAAAGCCGGAAAAAAAAATAAAATAAATAAATAAAAAATATACATATTTTTTTTAATTTGTAGCGGCCTTAATTGTTTTGTGGCGGGCCACCACAAATAAATGAATGTGTGGGAAACCCTGGGTTGGGGTTAGGGCTGGGCGATATATAGCGGGTTTGTCTCCGTGCGATTAAGAAAATTACCAAATCGTAATATTAGAGTATACGTTCGCACGCAGGACTTTTAGCTGCAGGCATTACACTTCAGGCTCTCCTCGCTCTTTACTGTGTCTTCTTACAGACAAGCAGGCCCACATTCTTACATACGTCACAAACTGTCACGTCATATGTCACATACACGCCCTCGCCCAGCAGAGAGCTAGCGGCGTTGCTAACGTTAGCTGCTAACGTAGCCGTACGAGAGAAAGATGGTGTATATCTGGTAACAAATGAAGGAAGACTTGATTCCGAATAAAAACAGCAGGATTTCCATCGTCTGATGGTGGTTCGGCTTCAAGTGGGAATATGTCGAACAGACAACCGTAATTTGTCAAGTGTGGGGGGAAAGCGTTGCTATAAAAAGTAGCATCACTGCTAATATGTAGCATCATTTGTAAAGTCACTTGCTAGAGAATGAAGAGAATTTAATAACCTTAGTAACATACTACATAGTGAAGGACGAATACTATTTGATTTCCTATTTTGCAGCTCATTTTTATTTGACACTTTAAATGTCTCTGACACCTTGCAATTTATGTTTTGGAAATGACTTGAATGTTTGTGCCATTGCTTAATAACTTTAATAAATACACTTTTGGTCAATTGACTTAGTTGTGATTTCAGTCTCTGCATGAAAGTTTAAAAGTAGCATAAATAATGCAGTATGAAGAAGAATGTTTTAATGTATACACATAGAATCACCATACTGCTGTGATTATATGCATCAAGTGTTCATTCAAGGCCAAGGCAAAATATCGTATATCGCGATATGGCCTAAAAATATTGCGATATTAAAAAAAGGCAATATCGCCCAGCCCTAGTTGGGGTATTACCACAAGTTACAAAGGAGGTGTTTCTTTTAAACAGAACACCTTATGTTCTGAAATTATCAGAAGTAAATTATATTTAACTTTGGTATAACATAATCAAAATTAACTACAGTGGATTTTTTCCCTCATTTGTCCAAAATCTCCTGAATTACCTTTGAAGTAGAAACAAAAGTACACACACGAAACTCCCAACGCTACAAGTTCGCTCAAACACACAACTTCATTTTTCTTGGCTCTCACCAAACTCTGGCTTCTTCACAGTCCTAACCTGACTCACGCCAGATCCTTGTAGTTTGTTGAGCTCCACACAAGGATCTGGGACTTCTCAATAAGATGTATTTCAGAAGGCAGGGACTTGTAAAAAAAAAAAAAAAAAAATTATACGATTGGATAAACCACTTGTCCGTTATTTTGAATGATGTGATACTTCCACAATTTAGATCCAAATCAACCCGTGACGCTGATGAGAGCCACGCTGGGGTATCCAGCGTCAGACCAGCCGACATATTGGATAAGGACAGAGCGAAAAGTTCTCTGTTCATCTTTTAAATAATTAATATTCGATAGATTTGACCAAACAGTTGCAATAGCAGAATCAATGTCAGCACAAGACTCCTCGCTGGGTGCCCCCATTGTTGTTTGAATCAAACAGTGGCTTCAGCGCCACATCTATGAAATCCAGCCTGGCGATCCTGATTGGTTCATTATTTTTTGCCATCTTGAAGGAGTTTGCATTAACCTTGAGCCCAGATCTTTGTGTGGAGAACAGCGAAATACAAGGATCTGGCGAGAGTCAGGTTGGTCTAACCCCTTTGCAAAGTTGCAAACACACACAGACACCACACTGACCCCTAGTGGAGTACTCTCAGGACTACATTGGAAAATTCAATTTTTTTTCCCCACCTGGCTTCATATTGATGTTGTTTTATTGGCCCTGCCCTATGATATGTATATCTATTTGTGTTTATCCATCCATCCATCCATTTTCTGCCGCTTATTCCTGTTCGGGGTCGCGGGGGGCGCTGGCGCCTATCTCAGCTACAATCGGGCAGAAGGCGGGGTACACCCTGGACAAGTCGCCACCTCATCGCAGGGCCAACACTATTTGTGTTTAATCGCGATTTTTTTCAAATTAACAATGATTGCCAAGGGTGTACCATGCCTACCGCCTGAATGCAGCTGGGATAGGCTCCAGCGACCCCGAAAGGGACAAGCGGTAGAAAATGGATGAATATTTTAATCTATTGATACTAACTCCTACTTAATGGGAATTAATTCACTATGGTCAGACCCAGAATAATTAAAGGGGAACATTATCACCAGATTTATGTAAGCGTCAATATATACCTTGATGTTGCAGAAAAAAGACCATATGTTTTTTTAACCGATTTCCGAACTCTAAAAGGGTGAATTTGGCGATTTAAACGCCTTTCAATTGTTCGCTGTCGGAGCAATGACCTTTCAGTTGTGACGTTACGATGGGAAGCAATCCACCATTTTCTCAAACACATTACACACACAATTCAAATGAGCTCTGTTATTTTCCGTTTTTTCGACTGTTTTCCGTACCTTGGAGACATCATGCCCCGTCGGTGTGTTGTCAGAGGTTGTAACAACACGATCAGGGACGGATTCAAGTTGTCTTACGTGAAGTGTGCATCGATTAGCACGGCATGCTAATCGATGCTAACATGGCAGAAATGGCAAGAATGTGTGGATATCCTGCGACACTCAAAGCAGATGCATTTCCAACGATAAAGTCAATGAAATCACAAAGGTTAGTTGTGTTGATGTTATTGACTTATGTGCTAATCAAACATTTTCGGTCACGGCATGACTGCCAGCTAATCGATGCTAACATGCTACTTAGGCTAGCTGTATGTACATTTGCAGCTATATTTGCATCCAGCCTTTCCCTCCAACCACATTTAATGCCAAACAAACACTTACCAATTGACGGATTTAAGTTGCTCCAGTGGTCAAAAGATGCAATCGTTGGTTGGAAGGCAATCGCCGAATAGCTTCAATAGCTGTTCGCTCAAAAGCTTTAGTATCTTCTTCAATTTCGTTTTCGCTATCTGCCTCCACACTCCAACCATCCGTTTCAATACATGCGTAATATGTTGAATTGCTTAAGGCGCTAAAATCCGAGTCTGAATCCCAGCTAATGTCGCTATTCTTGCGGTTCTACCCGCCATGTTTGTTTGTATTGGCATCACTATGTGAGGTCACAGGAAAATGGACGGGTGGATTTTTAGATAGCGAAAATCCGGCACCTTAAAGCCTTTTTTCGGGATATTCCAAGATGGGTAAAATTTTGAAAAAAACTTCGAAAAATAAAATAAGCCACTGGGAACTGATTTTTATTGGTTTTAACCCTTCTGAAATTGTGATAATGTTCCCCTTTAACAGCGATAAACCAGGGGTTTACTGCATAAGTACATGAAGTTGTGATAGAAATTAAAGGATAGTTCCTCCACGTCTTTAAAGACCTACTGAAACCCACTACTATCCACCACGCAGTCTGATAGTTTATAGATCAATTATGAAATATTAACATTGCAACACATGCCAATACGGCCTTTTTAGTTGACTAAATTGCAATTTTAAATTTCCCCGGAGTTTTGTCTTGAAAACGTCGTGTAATGATGACGTGTACGCAAGACGTCACAAGTTTTTAGGAAGTATGAGCGCAGCGCACACACACAGCTAAAAGTCGTCTGCTTTAACGGCATAATTACACAGTATTGTGGACATCTGTGTTGCTGAATCTTTTGCAATTTGTTCAAATAATATTGGAGAAGTCATAGTAGAAAGATGGAGTTTGGAAGCTTTAGCCTTTAGCCACACAAACACACGGTGATTCCCTGTTTAAAATTCCTGGAGGTGAAACTTTACTATGGACCAGAGTGCGGTCAAACCAACATGAATCACGACGGAATGTCAACCAGCAGGTTTCGGTGAGAAAATTGTGGTTAAAAAGTCGCTTCCTACCGGAGATCAGCTGAGCTTGTGCCGTCCATAGCTGCCGTCGACTCCCCTGAGACACTGCGCGTCAACACACCCGTGGAAACACCCTTCCGACTATCAGGTACTATATAAACTCACTAAAACACTAGCAACACAATAGAAAGATAAGGGATTTCCCAAATTATCCTAGTAAATGTGTTTAAAAACATCAGAATCCGTCCCAATGCAATCGCGTTTTTTTTTACTTTTTTTTTTTTTTTTCCTAGTCCGTCGCTATCAATATCCTCAAACACAAAACTTTCATCCGCGCTCAAATTAAATGGGGAAATTGTCGTTTTCTCGGTCCGAATGGCACTTTTTGTTGGAGGCTCCCATTAAAATCAATGTGAATATGTGAGAAGCCCCCACACTTGTGATGTCATCGTCTGCGACTTCCAGTTGAGGCAGGGCTTTTCACTTAACATCGAAAGTTGCGAACTTTATCGTGGATGTTCTCTACTAAATCCTTACAGCAAAAATATGGCAATATCGTGGAATGATCAAGTATGACACAGAATGGACCTGCTATCCCCATTTAAATAAGAAAATGTCATTTCAGTAGGCCTTTAATATGCAACAGTAAGTGGCTCCTTTCAGCTCGACCATATCAACCTGCTATTAATAAACACAAGCCACTGAGTCACATACGTTGTCAGCAGTGTGTTCCTCGGGGGCCTTGTGTGACGGATAAAGACACCAATGGGTGACCTCTGCGGACAGACGGAAAACGTCAATAAACCACACGCCTTTTGAGGACATGTTCGGACCAAACGCCCAAACTTGCACGTCGGGGTGGAGCTTTTATACAGTGTATGCATACGAGGACTACCCAGGCTGTTACATAAATCAACATCCAAAGTCCAACCAAGACTAAAAAAAATTAAAAATAAATAAAAACTCCGGACAGATTTGGAGGACATTTATACAAAATACATGTACTTTATCGTCATCATCTCTGACGAAATTGCCATGACTAGCATTAGCTGGACAGCTTGCTGTGAGGGGCGTGAAAGCCAAGTAGAGCTAGCTTGGTTTTATCTGGGAATTCTGTTCAAGTGTAGCTTATCATTATTGACTTCGAGGCTACACCGAGTAAAAATAGTTTTTATTAAAAAAAAAAAAAAAAAAGGTGCTGACAATGACAACATTAAAAAAAACGTCAACATGAGATAAACTCACGTTCTTCGGGTACTGGCTGTTCCGGCTAGCAATAGCATGATTAGATGTTGCATTCGACAAATAGTACGTGACTAACATTTAATAACAGTGTGTCACCGCCTGAAAACGCACGAAGCCAAAGACACACTTATATCAATTCAAGTTATCAAATATGGGACTGTTTTTGACTTGTACTTACATGGAAAATTACAGCACGTCCTCTTGCAATTGCAGGCTTCCGTTTCAGGTTTTCAAAGTGCTGTTTTTTTTTTTTTCCACATAAGTAAAAAAAAAAAACAATTACGTCGATGGTGTGTCTTTATGATCCAAGCGGTTGTTGTCCTTCTGTGGGGTGGGAGGCTATATTTTTGCAAGATTCCAATCCGAAATGACCGCTCAGGTGACTTCCCACAGCCTGAGAGTTTGTAGCACTATGTCCTTTAAAAAGTGATGGCGACTTGTTTATATGGTATCCCTCCGCCACGGGCACGGTGGAGATGGCGATGAGGCTGCTAGAGGTCGACACCCACCAGAGCGACTCTATTGGCTGAACGTCACACGTCACCAACACCCACCAAATCTAAGCTCTTTGATTGGAGGATTTCGTGCTCAATCAACCGTGAGGGCTCTATTTACGGCAGTGCTGTGCCTCTCGTGTGCTATGAACTATTTTCTTGCTTTCAATTATTCAAAAGCGGCTTTAACGTGATCAAATAATAATGATAATGAATGCAATTATTTAATGTAATAGTTCATGTCCAAAATCACCTATATTCCATTAATAATTTAATGTAACACCAAGCCCTTTTAGAATAAGAGCTGCCAGGTTGAAGTCTATTTACTGTCTTGTTTCATGACAGATTCTCCACTTTAAAGGGGAACATTATCACAATTTCAGAAGGGTTGAAACCAATAAAAATCCTTTCCCAGTTCCTTATTTTATTTTTCAAAGTTTTTTTCAAAATTTTACCCATCGTGGAATATCCCGAAAAAAGGCTTTAAAGTGCCTGATTTTCGCTCTCTGTGAAGCCACCGTCCATTTCCGTGTAACATCATCCAGTGATATACATGCTATACAGGCGGATAGCACAGCAAGATATAGCAACATTAGCTCAGATTCAGACTCGGATTTCAGCGGCTTAAGCGATTCAACAGATTACGCATGTATTGAAACGAATGGTTGCTGTATGGAGGCAGATAGCGAAATCGAAATTGAAGAAAAAACTGAAGCTATTGAGCGAATAGCTATTGACGCTATTCGGCCATGTGCAGACCAAACGACCGAGACACTGGAGCAACTTAAATCTGTCGATTGGTAAGTGTTTGTTTGGCATTAAATGTGGTTGGAGGGAAACGCTGGATGCAAATAAAGCTACAAATGTACATACAGCTAGCCTAAATAGCATGTTAGCATCGATTAGCTGGCAGTCATGCCGTGACCAAATATGTCTGATTAGCAAATAAGTCAATAACAAACAAAACTCACCTTTGTGATTTCGTTGACTTTATTGTTGGAAATGCATCTGCAGGATATCCATACATCTCTGTGCCATGTCTGCCTTAGCATTGCCGGTAAAATGTGCAGACCAAACGATTGGGACTTTCGCATCTTGTGACACTGGAGCAACTTTAATCCGTCGATTGGTAAGCGTTTGTTTGGCATTAAATGTGGATAGAGAGAAAGGCTGGATGCAAATATAGCTACAAATGTACATCCAACTATCCTAAATAGCATGTTAGCATCGATTAGCATGCCATGCTAATGGATGCACATTCTACGTAAATCAACTTGAATCCGTCCCTGATCGTGTTGTTTGTTACACCCTTCCGAAAACACACCGGCGAGGCATGATGTCTCCAAGGTATGGAAAACGGTCGAAAAAACGGAAAATAACAGAGCTGATTTGACTCGATGTTTATAATGTGTTCCAGAAAATGGCGGTTAACTACCTAGGTGACGTCACAACGTGACGTCATCGCTCCGAGAGCAAATAATAGAAAGGCGTTTAATTCGCCAAAATTCACCCATTTTGAGTTCGGAAATCGGTTAAAAAAATATATGGTCTTTTTCCTGCAACATCAAGGTATAAATTGACGCTTTCATAGGTATGGTGATAATGTTCCCCTTTAACACCATTTGCTGGAGCAACACACACCTGTCTCTAGTTGTGTTCCCTGCTTCACTGCAAATACATTTTGATGATCCAAGACCCAGCTGTCTGCACAAATAAACAGACAACAGTCTCTTGCTACCTGTCATTGAAGTAATCTTTATCAAAAGGCTTTTGAGCAGGGGAAATAATTGCACACTGATTCCTGGCAGTGTTGTGGCACCTGCATGCAGGCTACTTGTTCCCAGCAGCTCAGCAGTGCAGGGATTAAGTTCTCCTCTGTCAGGCCGGGCTAGCTAGGGTGCTTGATGCCACAGCCTGTTCTTACCTAACATGGGCTCTTGCACTCTGCGTTTGCACAATAAACGCAATGCCACATGAATTGTACAGGCTGGGGGTAGGCAGCACGGTGAGAGACTAGCCAGATCTTTGGAGGCGAAGAAGCGTGCTGGATAAGCTTATAAATAAAATGTTGTCTCTATTCATTAACATTATCCAAAACAAACTCAAATACATGGAATATACATACTTTTTTTTAGAGCAAGGAACAACTGTTGATTATTCTGCTTGCAATATCTAATAGGACCTCCTGGAAGGACTGTACATTATGCATGGTTTATGTTTAGCTCGGTGCTATACTCCTAAGCAGTCAGGTCCAAAAGTAGCTGCAGGGCTGCAGGATGCTGCAGGCACAGCGGATAGTTCTTACTCCAGATTGAGCACCAGCGGGGGTGAGAGATGAGTCCCCCAGCCCTGCCACCACAAATGTGCACTAATGTGATGGATGATATGAACACACGCTAAACATATCATTAGGTCCTCGCAGAAACACCTAGGCCGTCTTTATACCTCAAGATAGATAGATAGATAGATAGATAGATAGATAGATAGATAGATAGATAGATAGATAGATAGATAGATAGATAGATAGATAGATAGATAGATAGATAGATAGATAGATAGATAGATAGATGGATAGAAAGAAAGAAAGATGGATAGACCCAAGGACTGGTTATTTCTATCATTGTTACAGTCGAACTTTAAAGGTAGTATGCAAACCTGTTCCAAGACACTGTTTAACTGACCCCCAATGCGTTCTTATACAAAAGTAAATGCCCCCAATGGGGAAAAAAAACTATTAAGAGTCATAATATTGCCTCCCTTAAACCATTAACTGTATGCATTCTTCAATGTCATTCAAGTGTGAGAAGAAGTAGAGCTCTGTGTAAGGACTTTGAATGTATAAACAAAATACAATACAACGAGGTCCCAATACCAAGATGTTCTCTTCCGATAAGATATAACGATTTTTGAGCTTTGAGCTTTGATCCTATACAATATCAGCATGAATCATACTTACTGATAGCATGTTGTGGTGTGGAGGCAGTTAGTTGAATGGTGCGGACACGTATGTTACCGGACACTTTCTATGCAGTACTGCTATGGAGAATTTTGTATCTGTAAGTAATACTCAACTGTAATTATTTGATACTTGTTTATATTGACTAATGTCATTTTAGACTTCAATATCTTTCAATGAAGGGGCACTTGTTACATATGTCTAGCTTGTGTGCTATTTTGTGTGTAGCAGCTGACTCCCTTTTGTAATTGACTTCACCAAAAAATGACCAAACTTGTGTGCTTGCTGGAATAACTTTAGCTGTTAACTGGCTGTCCAGCTTTGCACAAGTAAACGTGCTTCAGGACTGCTCATGTATCTGAGATTTTACACGCAAACCGATATAATCCAAAACACTACTTTTTTTTTTGTTGCTAATATCGGACTGAATATCCGATGTCAGTAGCACATCAGGACATTAGCAGATTAGTGAGGTTTAAAGAGGACCTATAATGATTTCAATCTACATTCCTAAAGGTCTAGTTAAAATGTTATTGATATGCTTTGGTGTAAAGTTTGCTCTACAGTCACTTTTATAAACATTTTTTGATATTCGTTTATAGAGGCGTACCTAGATTGCAAATAAAACCACGTTCACCATCTCCAAAGTTTCCGAATTTATCTTTTGAAAATAAACACTGTTAACTTACATATCCTGAAGACATCCCTGATGTTTCTTTCGAGACATGGTCGAATCTAAAGGCCTACTGAAACCCACTACTACCGACCATGCAGTCTGATAGTTTATACATCAATGATGAAATATTAACATTGCAACACATGCCAATACGGCGGTTTAGTTGACTAAATTGCAATTTTAAATTTCCCGCGGAGTTTCCCTGTTGAAAACGTCGCGGAATGATGACGCGTGCGCGTGACGTCACGTACTGTCAAAAAATATTAGCTCAGCACCAGTTACAGCTAAAAGTCGTCTCTTTTCATTGCATAATTACACAGTAATTTTGGACATCTGTGTTGCTGAATCTTTTGCAATTTGTTCAATTAATAATGGAGACTATAAGGAAAAATGCTGTTGGTGGAAAGCGGTGTATTGCAGCTGTCTTTAGCACCAAGACACAGACGGTGTTTCTTTGTTTTTAACACAGAGCGGTCAAGCGAACATGTTTTTCTAAGTCAACCAGCATGTTTTTGGATGTGAAAATTGGGATATACATCTTACCGGAGACATCATTGGATTATTTATCCTCCTGCAGTAGCTGTTTGAAAGGCAGCTGTGAGCTTGGCTCCTCGGCTTCTCTCTGAGACACTGCGTGTTCACCGCAGCCCATCCGACCTCGAGGTATATCTTTACAATCTCACTAAAACACTATTAAAACAATAAGCAGATAAGGGATCTTCCAGAATTATCTCAGTAAATGTGTCTAATTACATCTGAAACGCTCACACTGCCGCCGCCCGGAGCCGTCGCTTTTTATTTTAATTTTATTTTATTTTTTTTCTAGTCCTTCGCTGCTCCAATATCATCATCCACAAAATCTTTCATCCTCGCTCAAATTAATGGGGAAATTGTCGTTTTTCCGGTCCGAATAGCTCTTGCTGCTGGAGGCTCCCATTAAAAAACAATGTGAGGACGTGAGGAGCCCTCACCCCTGTGACGTCATCGTCTGCGACTTTCGGTAAAGGCGAGGCTTTTTTATCAGCACCAAAAGTTGCGAACTTTATCGTCGATGTTCTCTACTAAATCCTTTCAGCAAAAATATGTGCAATATCGCGAATTGATCAAGTATGACACATAGAATGGACCTGCTATCCCCGTTTCAATAAGAAAATCTCATTTCAGTAGGCCTTTAAACTTCATATTCATGATGTAGGTCATACCATTAGGTACACCTGCACACCGGCGCCAGTCGGTTCAGACTGCATGTCACACATTGGTGTTATTAGGCGCATGCCAAGATTGGACTAAAGTAATAGTCTTTGTTTTTTTGTTTCTTCACAGAGATGAGGAGCTCCTCCCTTCCTGAGTGCCTTTACCTAATGTCTAAATAAGAACATCTACCTCACTGTAATGTCACAACGCAGCAATAATCTTGCGAACAGAAACACCTACAACTGGCTGCACGCTCACGCCAAAATGCATAAGCCTTATGAGTTGTCTCTCTGCATTGTTTAACACGAGTATACCACATGGTAATAACATTAGAGTCAGAAAAAGACACAATTTATCATACAGTGGGGCAAAAAAGTATTTAGTCAGCCACCGATTGTGCAAGTTCTCCCACTTAAAGTGATGACAGAAGTCTGTAATTTTCATCTTAGGTGCACTTCAACTGTGAGAGACAGAATGTGAAAAAAAAAATCCAGGAATTCACACTGTAGGAATTTTAAATTCTTTCCTTAACACGGATCAATCGTCCTGTCCCCTTAGTAGAAAAACAGCCCCAAGCATGATATTTCCACCCCAATGCTTCACAGTAGGTGTGGGTGTTCTTGGTATGCAACTCAGTATTCTTCTTCCTCCAAACACGACGAGTTGGTTTATACCAAAAAATTCTATTTTGGTTTCACCTGACCACATGAAATTCTCCCAATCCTCTGCTGTATCATCCATGTATCCAGTTTGTTATAAACTCAACTTGTCGAGTTTGGTGGAAGAAGAATACTGAGTTGCATCCCAAGAACACCATACCTACTCTGAACCATGGGGGTGGAAACATCATGCTTTGGGCTCTTTTTTCTGCTAAGCGGACAGGACGATTGATCCGTGTTAAGGAAAGAATGAATGGGGCCATGTATCGTGAGATTTTGAGCCAAAACCTCCTTCCATCAGTGAGAGCTTTGAATGGTTGACCAAATACTTTTTTTCACATTCTGTCGCTCACAGTTGAAGTCTACCTATGATGAAAATTACAGACCTCTGTCATCATTTTAAGTGGGAGAACTTGCACAATCGGTGGCTGACTAATACTTTTTTGCCCCCACTGTATGTCCCCTTTGAGGAAAAGGAAAGGAGACATTTGACTTTCTGCATTGATTTTAAACTGTCATAAGTGTAAAAAGAAGTTAAACATGTAAAAACAATCTATCGTCACATTAAACATGGCTAATTTGGCAATGCACTGTTTAATTTGTAGTCTTGATTTAGCCATGTTATGCTAAGCCGTACAGACATGCGTCCAGCACACGTCCATTGCAGAGAGTTCAACTTTCCTGTTCAATCGTCAACGTGTCTGTGGAGGGAGGTTGTGATTAGAACACTTCAGGTAGAAAGATCAGGCGACCCCGTCTGGGTGGCTGGAGACAGAGCACCCTCAGATGGGGGCGTGGCATGGGCAGGACGGCGAGACGCAGCTGGCAGTTGATTAGATGTCGCAGGTGGTACGCGCTGATTTAATCAACTGTTGTCTTTAACAGTAAACGGCCACGCGGAGGAGAAGGCGGCTGCTGTTGGTGAGACTGAAAAAGTCAAGCAGAAAAGCGTGATCCTGAGCAAAATTGAAAATTAAAAACTACTGTCAAACCCGAACCACTGGCGTCCAGCGTGCATCTGTGGGAACTGTGAGTAAGAAGCTTACAGTGTCGTAAGTGTAAAAATAAGTTAATTGCATTAAAAGTCAAAACAATTTATCGTCACATTAAACATGGTTAAATGTGCAGTGTACATTCCATTGTTTTATTATTGAGCTTGTTTTAAACCACGTTATACTGAGCAGCCAGGACAGACACGCATGCAGCACTTCCGTCTTTCACCGGAAGCTCCATTGCAGAGAGTTCAATTTCCTGTTCAGTGTACAGCGTTACAGTTTTCCTCTCTGTAAAACAAAGAAAGCACAATAAAGCCTCGGAAAAAGCACCACACAGTGTAGTTAATTCCTCTGTCTTTGCTTAAGTCACACTCGATGACAGTTTCGTGCAACTTTTCAGGCATATATAGCTTAAAAAAAACGGTATGACATTTTTTAGAGTTGTCAAATCTTGAGGGTCCGCTCGATTACGCATGGAAAAATGTGTTTGAATAAAAACTTTGTTTATTTATTTAGAGGCCGCATTGCAATACAGCAGACAATAGACCATCAGGAGGTCCAAAATCTTTATATAACCTGTAAGTGGGTGTAAATTTTGGCTACTGGCTGTTGGAATAATAGTCCCACAGCGTGCCTTACAATGACTTATTTGTTCTTTCCCCTCCAGAGAACGGATCGTGTGCAAGGTGAACGTTTCTTTGTTGTCGGGAGTCTCTGGCAGGGAGTTTGAGGTAAACACAGCTTAATGAAGTGAGATGTTTTAAGATGACTCATGCAAATTATTTGACTGAAGTCAGTCCACGTAGACAATTCTTCTCCACTCTCTTCACAAAGCTGTGAAATCCTTTGAGCATAGTGCATACAAACCAAACTCCCACATGTTCTTGTTGGCAGATTTGAAGCAGACATTGATTTAAGATTAAATTAAGCTGCAGAGGAAAACTATATGAAATATATGCCTAGTTGCTTGTTTACGACCAAAACTGGAAGAGAGGCTTCAAAGGCAGTGGTGTTATTTTGTTAGAAAGTAATTGAGTGTTGGTGAACCGAGAGAGTCTCATAAACATTGCTTATGTGAACATGCTCGGTAATGTTAGCTGTCACATTCTGCATTCTCTTCTTTTGGTTGCCTTTGGTTACACTGAGCATACAGATGGATTTATTAAAGCAGGCTGGTGGATTTCTATCTCAAAATATGCCTTTAATTTCTACTCCTATTGATTTCTCGGTGACATGTGTCTAGAATTTCTACATAATCAAAATAAAGAAGATACAGTACTTTATTTTCACATTAGAATAACTGACATAAATCCTTTTTTTAATGAGGCAGCTTATTTTTCCTTTATTTTCATCATTTTTGTAACCCTTTGTAATGTACAGTATACAATCTATTTTCCAATGGATGCAGGTATCAATTTTGAATAGAAGCCAGTATGGTTTGTGTTTTCACTCTATGCAAAGCACATTTTATATGGATATGGTCTAGAACAAGGGTAGGGAACCTATGGCTCTTGAGCCAGATGTGGCTCTTTTGATCACTGCATCTGGCTCTCAGATAAATCTTAGCTGACATTGCTTAACACTATGTAATGAATCATGAGTAATGAATAATTCTGCCGCTGATCACAGTGTTAAAAATAACATTCATAAATATATAACATTCTCATGCATTTTAATCCATCCATCCGTTTACTACCGCACTTGTACAAGAAGTCGCATTAATGTATTTTATTTATTATTGCTTGGCTTAAAAAAAAAAACAATGATATTAAAAATATTAAGAGACTTATTATGCTCTAAAAATGTCGGTCTTACTTAAAAATGCACACATTTAGTTGTATTCAGTGTGAAAAAATATCATATGGCTCTCACGGAAATACATTTTAAAATATTTGGCTTTCATGGCTCTGTAAGCCAGGTAGGTTCCCGACCCCTGGTCTAGAACCACACTCTTAATAGGCCAGGGGTGTCCAATCTTTTTCCACTGAAGGACACGTCCAAAAAAATTAACGGATGAAGGAGCTGATTTAATGCATTTTATACGTTGAAGATGCTAAAACTCTAGGTCAACATAGTAATACCTTAACTTGCAAGCTTAAATACTCATATTCAACTAAAATTGGTGTATGTTCAAATCCAGAAAACAGTGTACACAAGAAAGGTTCTTTTTTTGTGCGTACGAAGGTTTAATCTATTAGGCCCCAGGTATACTTGGGCAGAACTCACAGGGTTTACTGTGACATTTACCACACCAACTAACGGAGAATGCTTGCAGCTCAAATGCTTGCTTGCAACTTAAAGCACAACAATTAACCAAGAGGCAGTTCTTATCTCAAAGCACTCTTCGTGTGAGGTACTTTGGCCCTCATGTAACAACAGTTGCCTGGATTTCCTACTAAAAATGGAGTTTAAATCCAGAAAACGGCATACACAAATTATAATTCAGATGTATTACTGGAGTAAAGTTTTATCTAAATGTACAAAGTTTGTATTATATCAAGTGTTGCCGTGTCCAAACATCGGAGTGTGTGGGGGGTATTGGGGGTGTTGATTGTTTATATGTCTCTAATGTTCTCATCAATCAAAATAAAGTGTAAAAGTTGCCACTTTTTTATGTGAACTGTTACCAGGCATACCCTCTCTTTGTGGATAAAGTATCTACAGCCTGTAGAAATAAGTATGGCAGCACACATTTCCATGTCAAAATCAGTATTGATACGACAGGTTTTTGTGCATACGCAAACTCGTTACAGGAGTGGCCAGGTGTATATACTAAGCTATCTGAACGAAACGTCCACATCTTAGCTTTGTTTTATACTTGGCAAAGCAAATTAGTGTAATACCTAATAATACAACTGGTTTAGTATTACTATGCAGAGGACCAATAGAAAAACAGACTGCGGTCTGGAAATGGCCCTCAATGCGCAGTTTGGACCCTGCTATTATACATTGAAGAAAGAAAAAAAGTGCCACATTTTGGAACAGAAATGAGACATATTGTAGGCCGTGTTGTACTGGCTGGTCAGTACAACATGGCCACTCAATATTACCAAGAAGAATGGCATATACAGTAAATAAATTGTGTTTAATCTTTACTGTAGAAATGTTACCTTCCAAGAGCAAGCATTAATCTCAATTTATATATTTTTTAATATCCTTGTTCAGTTGCGTGATGGTTGAGTGTTAAAAGGGGGAATTTGGGCTTTTTGCAAGGTACTTCCCTCCCAAGCAGTAATTCATGATACCTATGACGCTTTTAATCTATATTTGAAACACCTGCTTGTGGTCTCAACAACATGTATCAGCTATGCTTTGGTGTAAATTAATATGTAATTTTTGCTCCACAGTCACATTTATGACCTATTTTCTGCACATGTCTGCAAGATGTTTGTGGAGACATTCCCAGATTGCAAATAAAACCCTCTGCAAAAGTTTTCAGAATATTTTTTTGTTTAAGAATGTACACTGTTTAAATATACAGTGTATGTTGAAGACACATGTCAACGCTGTATTTTCCCACAGGCACGGTCAAAAATAAACTTAATAAACATATAGATTTACTCGGTCACAACATTAGGTACACCTGCATTAATAATATTTAAATGCAGATTACCGTAATCATGCAATTGATTTTAAGCGCCATTGCTCCTTTATTTTAAGCACAGATGGATATCCGTAAGGCGGTTTGTACATGTGGGCAAAGATAGGTATAAAAGACTCCGACTGGTGACAAATAGGGCTTAAAATGTACACTATAGCACTATCTTTTAGAAATGTGGGTGGGGGCATTAGACAAGAATGGATAATGAATAATAGGGGAGGACCTCATCCCCCCTATGGTTGTTAGTTTATATTTAATGTCCAAATAATTACGTTCAACTCATTGTGATGTCACAACTTAGCCAATCTTATAAAAAGACTGCAAAACACTGCATGTAAAAATGCATCAAAGCTATGATTTGATGCTCTGACATTGTTTAACACAGGTGTTAAACTCAAAGCCGGGGGGCCAGGTCTGGCCCGCCACATCATTTAATGTAGCCTGCCATATCATTAAAGGTTGCCCACCATGTCATTAAATGTGGCGTGCCAGATCATTTATTTGGCTCACCATCCATTTATGTGGCCTGTAGCCACACCATTTCTATGGTCTGTGAAAAGCTGAAACTCAAAAAGCACATTCTACACTTTAATATTATCTAATCATGCAGCAAGATGTTCCAAGCATTTTTATTT
This sequence comes from Nerophis ophidion, assembly GCF_033978795.1. Taxonomy (NCBI): domain Eukaryota; kingdom Metazoa; phylum Chordata; class Actinopteri; order Syngnathiformes; family Syngnathidae; genus Nerophis; species Nerophis ophidion. Next base: position 49,846,816 of record NC_084618.1, read on the forward strand.
TGGTTAACAATAATTACTTTAAAATATGCTTGTCACCTTTATGATTTCAGATTAAATTATCAATCAATCTGTTAGTAAAACACATAATAATCACAATAAATTGTCAATGAAAATTGTGTATTGAGGATTTTTTTACATTTATATTAATACACTGAACAAAAATATATTTCATGAGTTAAACTCAAAGATCTAAAACTTTTACTATATACACAAAATACCTATTCCTCTCAAATATTGTTCACAAATCTGTTTAATATGCCAAGATAATCCGTCCCACCCCACAAGTGTGGTATATCAAGATGCTGATTAAACAGCATGATTATTGCACAGGTGTGCCTTAGGCTGCCAATAAAAAAGGCCACTTTGAAATGTGTAGTTTTATTACACAGAACAATGCCACAGATGCTGCAAGTTTTGAGGGAGTGTGCAGTTGGCATGCTGACTGCAGGAATGTCCACCAGAGCTGTTGCCGATAAATTGCCTGTTAATTTCTCTACCATAAGCCGTCTCCGAAGGCATTTCAGAAAATTTGGCAGTACATCCAACCGGCCGCAAAACCCTATACCATGTGTAACCACACCAGCCCAGGACCTCCACATCCAGCAGGTGCACCTCCATAATCATCTGAGAACAGCCACCCGGACAGCTGCTGCAACAATTGGTGTGCACAACCAAATAAACATTTCTGCACAAACTGTAAGAAAGCGTCCCAGGGAAGTTCATCTGCATGCTCGTCATGCTCATCGGGGTCTTGACCTGACTGCAGTTTTTCGCTGTAACCGACTTTAGCGTGGAATCGCGCATATTGGGTGACATCTGGCAAGTTGGAGAGGTGTTCTCTTTACAGATGAAACCCGGTTTTTACTCTTCATGTGTGGCGTTGTGTGAGAGAGCGGTTTGCTGATGTCAATGTTGTGAATCCAGTGGCCCATGGTGGGGGTGGAGTCATGTTGTGGGTAGGCACATGTTACGGACAACTAACGCAAGTGCATTTTATTGATGGCATTTTGAATGCACACAGATACCGTGACGAGATTGTTGTGCCATTCACTGGAGACCATCACCTCATGTTGCAGTGTGACAATGCACAGCCCCACTTTGCAAGGATCTGTACACAATTCATGGAATTTGAAAACATCCCAGTTCTTGCATGCCCAGCATAGTCACTGAACATGTCCCCCATTGAGCATATTTGGGATGCTGTGGATCGGTGTATACGACAGCATGTTCCAGTTCCTGCCAATATCCAGCAACTTCGCAAAGCCATTGTAGAGGAGTGAACCAACATTCCACAGGCCACAATCAACAACCTGATCAACTCTGTGTAAAGGTGATGTATTGCACTGCGTGGTGCTTTTCTGACATTCCCAGTACCCAAATAAAGTAAAACTGCACATTTCAGAGTGGACATTTACAAACCCCGTTTCCATATGAGTTGGGAAATTGTGTTAGATGTAAATATAAATGGAATACAATGATTTGCAAATCCTTTTCAACCCATATTCCATTGAATGCACTACAAAGACAAGATATTTGATGTTCAAACTCATAAAATTATTATTTTTTTGCAAATAATAATGGCTGCAACACGTGCCAAAGTAGTTGCGAAAGGGCATGTTCACCACTGTGTTACATCACCTTTTCTTTTAACAACACTCAATAAACGTTTGGGAACTGAGGAAACTAATTGTTGAAGCTTTGAAAGTGGAATTCTTTCTCATTCTTGTTTTATGTAGAGCTTCAGTCGTTCAACAGTCCGGGGTCTCCGCTGTCGTATTTTACGCTTCATAATGCGCCACCCATTTTCGATTGGAGACAGGTCTGGACTGCAGGCGGGCCAGGAAAGTACCCGCACTCTTTTACTACAAAACCACTCTGTTGTAACACGTGGCTGGGCATTGTCTTGCTGAAATAAGCAGGGCAACCATGATAACGTTGCTTGGATGACAACATATGTTGCTCCAAAACCTGTATGGACCATTCAACATTAATGATGCCTTCACAGATGTGTAAGTTACCCATGCCTTAGGCACTAATACACCCCATACCATCACAGATGCTGGCTTTTGAAATTTGCGTCTATCACAATCCGGATGGTTATTTTCCTCTTTGTTCCGGAGGACACCACTCTCCACAGTTTCCAAATATAATTTGAAATGTGGACTCGTCAGACCACAGAACACTTTTCCACTTTGCATCAGTCCATCTTAGATGAACTCAGGCCCAGCAAAGCCAGCGGCGTTCCTTGGTGTTGTTGATAAATGGGTTTTGCTTTGCATAGTACAGTTTTAACCTGCACTTACAGATGTAGCAACCAACTGTAGTTACTGACAGTGGTTTTATGAAGTGTTCCTGAACCAATGTGGTGATATCCTTTACACACTGATGTCGGTTTTTGATGCAGTACCGCCTGAGGGATCAAGGGTCCGTAATATCATCGCTTACGTGCAATGATTTCTCAAGATTCTCTGAACCTTTTGATGATTTTACGGACGATAGATGGTAAAATCCCAAATTCCTTGCAATAGCTTGTTGAGAAATGTTGTTTTAAAACTATTCAACAATTTGGTTACAAATTGGTGACCCACGCCCCATCCTTGTTTGGGAATTACTTAGCATTTCATGGAAGCTGCTTTTATACCCAAATAAGGCACCCACCTGTTCCCAATTGGCCTGCACACATGTGGGATGTTATAAATAAATGTTTGATGAGCATTCCTCAACTTTATCAGTATTTATGCCCAACTTTCCCAACTTCTTTGTCACGTGTTGCTGGCATAAAATTCTAAAGTTAATGATTATTTAAAAAAAAAAAAGAAAATGTTTATCAGTTTGAACATCAAATATGTTGTCTTTGTAGCATATTCAACTGAATATGAGTTGAAATGGATTTGCAAATCATAGTTTTCCGTTTACATTTACATATAACACAATTTCCCAACACCTATGGAAACGGGGTTTGTATAGTGGGCAGCCTAAGGCACACCTTTGCAATAATCATGCCGTTCAATCAGCATCTTGATATGGCACATCTGTTATTTGAACACCCCATTACCTTCACCTAAATTAAGGTTTTGTATGAAGACAACAGTTTGACTCAGGAACTTATTGTTTCCACTAATTCCTTTGGGAAAACAGCTTGGACGAGCTCCCCATGAATTAATTAACGTGGACCCCAACTTAAATAAGTTGAAAAACTTATTCGGGTGTTACCATTTAATGGTCAATTGTACGGAATATGTACTGTGCTGTGCAATCTACTCATAAAAGTTTCAATCAATTACTCAAATCCAGAATTGATTGTGTTCTCTGAGGCCTTGCAATATTAGCTTTTTTTCAACAAGTCTGGACTTTCTGCTTACTGTTAAAAAGTTGAAACAAAAACTAGGTTTGAGACAGTGTTCTTCAGCAGGTTCCTTCCTTTGAAAAATGTGACATTTAATTCTAACAGTGTATCTGCTTTACAAGATTTGCTATGTGAAGAACAGCGATCCTCCTCGGAGCAGTTGTTTTAAAGCTCTGTTATTGAAATGCAGTCTTAAGGGGGGGAGCTGCTGGTCAATCAGTATTCATAGCAGCTCCGTAGCGATAGCAATGTAAGATTACACTGCTCACTGGAATTTATAGTTTCATGCACACACGTTCAAGCATCTGCTTTATTCTCTTGCTTCGATTCAAACCAACGGCAGCTGATGACGCACTCGACTGTGATGATATCAGCAGAAAAGTCAGCTCTATCCATTCCATCCATCCATTTTCTCCCGCTTATTCCCTTTCGGGGTCGCGGGGGGCGCTGGCGCCTATCTCAGCTACAATCGGGCGGAAGGCGGGGTACACCCTGGACAGGTCGCCACCTCATCGCAGGGCCAACACAGATAGACAGACAATATTCACACTCACATTCACACACTAGGGCCAATTTAGTGTTGCCAATCAACCTATCCACAGGTGCATGTCTTTGGAAGTGGGAGGAAGCCGGAGTACCCGGAGGGAACCCACGCATTCACGGGGAGAACATGCAAACTCCACACAGAAAGATCCCGAGGCTGGATTTGAACCCAGGACTGCAGGGCCTTCGTATTGTGAGGCAGACGCACTAACCCCTCTGCCACCGTGAAGTCAGCTCTAGATAGTGATTAATCATCTGCGCTGTTTTTACGAGGTAATCATTGAAAAGTATAGAAAAATGGAGCCACTTTGCCCAATGGCACATGGTAACATTTGTAACTATGTGCAGGAAATTGTACGCTTCCTCTCGAAGTTGTTTACCAGTTCTGCGGCAATAGCTCAGGGGGCTCTCTTTCACACCAGTGCTAGGAATTTCATTAATGTAAGTCAAGGTAATTACCATCGCACTAATATTTGCATGCATGAGCCGACATAGACGTCCGTTGTGCATTTGAACTCCTCCTTCCGGGATGAAGTGGTGTTTATGTGGAATATTTATCCTATTCATGTCATGTACAGTAAGCTACCAGTCCTTATTTGAGTTGGCTTTCTGTTTTTTTTTGTCCAAGACAGATTTGCAATATCCAGCCATTTCAAGGAGAAAAGAAGGTTGCACAATAGGGGATCAGCTGTGCTGTTCTCATTTAAATACCATTCAGCGCTTTAGTTTCATGTCGGAGGATTATGTTGAGCGTGCCATTTGGTATGTCATGAATCAGAAGCGGGGCACATTAAAGGCTTCGTGACACCAGCATGAGATGCGATAAGATCACGTTGTGCTGGGCTGCTGTTTTTGCTGATATCACAGAGCAAACAAGGTAGCAAACATTGGCGCTGATTTTGAAGATTCAACTACAACAGTAAGTGAATAGACAGCTCTTTTGGGTTTGAGATTTTTTTTACAGTGGGAGCAATTAATTGCAGTAGCAATGTGTCATACTGTATTTTCATGATTACTGAAATGATTGTGTTATGGAAGAAAGACTGTTTGAATGCTCCTCCCACACATCGCTTTTATCCATGAGGGTAAGATTATTAGGAGGTTATGTCATCACCAGGGTTTTTTTGTCCATCTGTTAATTAGCAGATGACTGACATGAGAAAAGATCACTGACTGTTGAATCAATCTATCAAAGTATTTATTTTGAATATGTAAAAAACACCTAATGATCAATCACACTTACATTTGAAGGGGCACACTTCTCTGTGGTCTACATTAGGGCCCTACGATATGACCTTTTTTTAATACCTCGATATTTTTAGGCCATAGCGCGATACACGATATATATCTCGATATTTTGCCTTGGCCTTGAATGAACACTTGATACATATAATCACAGCAGTATGATGATTCTATTAATATATGCTACTTTTAAACTTTCATGCAGAGAAGAAAAACACAACTAAGTCAATTGACCAAAACTGTATTTGTTAAACAGTTATTAAGCAATGGCACAAACGTTGATGTCATTTCCAAAACAGAAAGTGCAAGATTGTCAGAGACATTTTAAGTGTGAAATAAAAATCAGCTGCAAAATAGGAAATCAAATAGTGTTTGTCTGACGCTATTTGGTAGGTTACTACGGACGTTATTAAATTCTGTTGTTGACTATGTTTTTCATACGGTGTTGATCTGGAAATGTTTTCCTCTGCAATTTGATGGTGTGGGCGTGTGGCACCGAACAGAGATGTTGATATGCGGAATAAGCACTCTTCATTCTCTAGCAGGTGACTTTTCAAATGATGCTACATATTAGCAGTAATATTACTTTTGGTAGCAACGCTTGCCCCACACTTGACAAATTATGGTTGTCTGTTCGACATATTCCCACTTGAAGCCAAACCACCGCCAGACGATGGACCCCCTGCTTTTTTTATTGGGAAGTAATTCTTCCTTCATTCGCACCTTCTTTCTCTCGTATTACCACTCGCATGGCTCTGCTAGCATCACAGCAAACGTTACCCATGCTGCTACCTCTATGTTCCGCGAGGGCGTATACATATGTGACGTATGACGTGACAGTTTGTGACGTGTGTAAGAAGGTGCGCTTGCTTGTCTGTGAGAAAGAGAGACATGAAAGAGTGAGAAGAGCCTGTAATGTAATGCCCGCAGCTAAAAGCAACTGCGTGAGAACGTATACTCGAATATCACGATATAGTCATTTTCTATATCGCACAGAGACAAACTCGCGATATATCGTGTATATCGATATATCGCCCAACCCTAGTCTACATAATATGTAATGGTGGAGCTTTGGTGGCACGGTGGCGCAGGGCTTAGTGCGTCTTCCTCACAATACGAAAGTCCTGATTAGTCCTGGGTTCGATCCCGGGCTCGGGATCTTTCTGTGTGGAGTTTGCATGTTCTCCCTGTGACTGCGTGGGTTCCCACCGCGTACTCCGGCTTCCTCCCACTTCCAAAGACATGCACCTGGGGATAGGTTGATTGGCAACACAAAATTGGCCCTGGTGTGTGAAAGTGTGTGTGAATGTTGTCCGTCTATCTGTGTTGGCCCTGCGAAGAGGTGGTGACTTGTCCAGGGTGTACGCCACCTTCCGCCCAATTGTAGCTGAGATAGGCGCCAAACTCCACACAGAAAGATCCCGAGCCTGGATTTGAACCCAGGACTGCAGGAACTTCGTATTGTGAGGCAGACGCACTAACCCCTCTGCCACCGTGAAGCCAAAGTGTAGTCAAGTCAAGTCAATTTTATTTATATAGCACGTTTACAACAACTTTTAAATTGAACCAAAGTGCTTTATAGTTTGAAAAAAAGCATAGAGCAACAAAAACAGAAAACAAACAAAGAACATAAACAATGAATGAGCTGAACAAAATAGTGCAAAAGCAATACGGTAAAAGGGGTCAAATAAAAAGTAAAACATTTGCTAAATAAAAATCATAGTAATAAAAAAACATGAACACACTAGGGACCATTTAGTGTTGCCAAAGTCAATTTCTTTGGAGGAAGGAGGAAGCCGGAGTCCCCAGAAAGAACATAAAAACTCCGCACAGAAATCCGAGCACAAGGATTGAACCCAGGACCTTCTTCCTAAAAAGACATAAAAGTCACAATCAGCTCGCATTTTCGTTTTGACTGCAGTCCCATTTTAAAAAATCTGATTCCAATCTGGTTTCGGACTACCTCCTGGTATTGCCCAAATCTGATGCAAAAATATAAGATTTGAAGCACTTTAGAGCATTTTGACTTGCAAAAATATATCCGACCGGTGTCACTCGAGGGCAAAAAAATCAGATTTGGGTTGTAATGTTTACAGGGCCTATGATTCTACCTTCGAGACTATACAGTATCAATATGCCCACCACGATGACATGACATAATGTAAGCAACATATTTTACAAAGTCCTTAATTCACTTGAAGTCCAGACGTTTCTCAAACTCCATTTCATAAATACCATCAATTCTGCTGTTTGCCAGCGAATGATGTCAGCGTAGCCATGGCGACTACACTTACACACATCCTCCTGTTTTTTTTCACAGTTAAAGTAGCACCTAAGTGCTACTTTTCTGACAAATGCCAGAGACAAACATGGTAGGCGGAAGCAAGGGACAACAGAGCTCTGTTTGGTTTTGTTTTTCTGCATTTTCTAAACAGCTGACCAGGAGGAAGACACCGGATGAGAAGGATTAATGAACCAGAAGTCAAGATCATTAAAGTGCGGAGGGGATAATGTTCAGTCTTGGCTGCTAATTCACGCTACATGTGATTGTGAACAGATTGAAGAAGGGCTCTCACTTTGTGTGTTGTCACTAAAATGATAATGACTCAGGAAAAGGGAGTTGATAGAAATTAATGTGAATAGCGTGTATGCAACCTTTATACCAGCACCAGCATTAGCTCGTACTTTCTGGTTCAGAGAGCTGACACAGTGCTTGCTGGGGTAACAAGAGAGGGAGGAGCCAT